>NC_042495.1:53375927-53376641 GCF_005508785.2 Acyrthosiphon pisum
AAGTCTAACAAACTTTCAAGTTGTCTAACAATCTATAACAACTCACTAACAAATTTGTTATACTGTTATAAAAGTTGACTGTTACCATTGCGCTGCTAAGTTCACAAGGGTGGCTTCAGTTTCACCGAACTAGCGACTGTCGTAATGAGCTGTAATGATCCGCAGAAATGACTAAAATAGTATTTGTATCGAGATAACTATTAATAGGTTTTTGATTTTATGACTTTCAATCTCTTATATTATAAAACACGGTTAGTCGCCGTTTTTTATGAAAATTACATTAGCAATAATCGACTAATTTTGATAAGAACATTTCAGTGGTTCTCAATGATTATTGCTAACTTTTTGCTCTCTATTGCTAACTAATTATCGTACGCTATGAAATCAGTGTTACCACTTTATTATTGTATAAGTTTATTGCTACGTATCACCAATACTGAAATACTGGTGTTACGAATTTACAGTTGTTGTGGCTAGACGTGTTTTTGCTAATTATTGCTGACATCTTTCCTAGGTGCCACTTGTTTACTGCTATTATTGCTGACTGCCGAGAACTTTTGTACGCAGTAAAAACTAAAAGTACTCAGATCAATTGCAGTGTGTTGAAGCTACTGTAAGTGTGAAATGTCAGTTAGTGTTAAATGTTATTGTTACAGGTAAAAGTAATATTATGTACATTATAATGTATAATGTACTATTATAGAAATGCATTTT
>NC_042495.1:53376691-53377728 GCF_005508785.2 Acyrthosiphon pisum
AATTCGTAAAAATTTTTCTTTTTAGAATTAAGATTTTAAAATGTAATACAAGATTCCCTTATAGGATAATCTACCTTTATCAAAAAAAAAAATGTCTATAAGAAACTCAAATTAAATTTTTATGAGCGTTTAAAATTCATATTTTTACAACATTTGATATTCATTCGATTTCTTACGTAACGATTTTCTTATTTTGTTGTAATTAAAAAATGAGTGACTGTAGAAACTTGAAAATTTCACTGAATGTTTATATTAGCATTTACTATATACAATAAAATTTTGAAAATAATTTGATTCTTTTTGAGCTGTTTACGGACATTGTAAGTTTTAAATTTTTTTAGTTTTTTTTTTCTATAAATATCAATAAAGTTTTATCTATTGGGCCAAAAAGTGTAAAAAATTAATACAAGGCTCCTGATACATTGTTACAATAGCAGTTGAAAAATATTAAAAATACATAGACACAATTATTTTTTATAAGCATTTGAAGTTGAAATTTTGTCAAAGTTATCAAATTTAAAATTGAATAATTATTTTGTAGTTAAAAATTTATAAAATGTTCAACTTTTATATCTAAGGATTGATAATTTAAAACAAGATTCCACGTAAATATTTAATTCTGTTACCAAAAATTCTAAGAAATACATAAGCACAGTTTATTTTTATAGTCATTTTAAGTTCAAATTTGGACAAAATTACGTATTAAAAAACCTGGAATAACTATTTTAGTTACTTTGTTGTGATTGTATAATATTATTTGTGGGTACTTGAAACTTCTAAAGTATACTATTATATATTTATGAGAGTACCACGGTTTGTTTTTGATGTATAACGCGTTACCTAATGGATATTGTGATATGATTAATTTGGAATTTATTGTTGATACCTATTATAGGTCAATTTAGATAATTTAGATCTAGATAAGTATACCTATAATATGTATGTCTAATAACTAGACTGACAAACCATCTCCGCTCAGAATCGTTTTTCTTATGCAGTGATATTATATCATTGAATTCAAATTTAATACTATCCGT
>NC_042495.1:53377778-53378278 GCF_005508785.2 Acyrthosiphon pisum
ACAAGGCTCCTGATACATTGTTACAATAGCAGTTGAAAAATATTAAAAATACATAGACACAATTATTTTTTATAAGCATTTGAAGTTGAAATTTTGTCAAAGTTATCAAATTTAAAATTGAATAATTATTTTGTAGTTAAAAATTTATAAAATGTTCAACTTTTATATCTAAGGATTGATAATTTTAAAACAAGTTAATTCTGTTAAACCAAAAATTCTAAAGAAATACATAAGCACAGTTTTATTTTTATAGTCATTTTTAAGTTCAAATTTGGAACAAAATTACGTAATTAAAAAACCTGGAATAACTATTTTAGTTACTTTGTTGTGATTGTATAATATTATTTGTGGGTACTTGAAACTTCTAAAGTATACTATTATATATTTATGAGAGTACCACGGTTTGTTTTTGATGTATAACGCGTTACCTAATGGATATTGTGATATGATTAATTTGGAATTTATTGTTGATACCTATTATAGGTCAATTTAGATAATTT
>NC_042495.1:53378378-53467180 GCF_005508785.2 Acyrthosiphon pisum
AGATCTAGATAAGTATACCTATAATATGTATGTCTAATAACTAGACTGACAAACCATCTCCGCTCAGAATCGTTTTTCTTATGCAGTGATATTATATCATTGAATTCAAATTTAATACTATCCGTTATACAGTGACCCACTTGTAACCTACTGTACAGCAGAACGACATCCACTTACCCACCTTTTTTTCAAATTAATCTTGACAAAATTCTAAGGTCAACACAGTCAATGGCCTCCCTCCTTCCTAGCTACACCACTGGTAAAAATGCTTGGTTTTCATTCAACAATATTTTTTCTCACAGGAAATTGAATCTTGTCGGTATTTTGAGGGGGTCAAGAGTAAAAAAGTCTCAGTAGTTTTCAAAAGGTTTTTGACAAAATCAATTTTTGTTTTTGTCATAAGTCTAATGCAAATGACCGTATACATTTTCACTGCATGTTTATGTTAAATTTATATTTCACTGAATGCTTCTATACTCCATAGAATTTTCAAATATTTTTGACTTGTTTTGAGCTGTTTACGGACATTTTAAATTTAAATTTGTTTAGCTTAAGATTCTGAGCGGAGCAATAAATGTCCAGTTCATTTATACTATGATGTGTTTTTTTATTTGTGTCTTACAAAGTTCGATTTTTAACTACATTTATCAAATAGTTAATGATTGAAAATTTAAAACAATGTGCAATGTAAGTAGTTAATTCTATGACCAAAAAATCTAGAAATATACATTTTTATGTTCAAATTTGGACAGAATTACATATTTAATAACCAAGAATGGTGATTTTAGTTATTTTTTTGTAATTTTATAATATTAATTCAACTGATTGTCTACCATATTAATAATAAGTAATAAAAAAAAATAAAATATAAAATATCCTAGACTGACAAACCGTTTCCGATCAGTATTGTTTTTTTTTTAAAGAATTTAATTAAGGATTGAAAATTTAAACAAAGATTCGAATAAATATACTGTAACCAAAACATCTAAAAAATATAGAAACACAGTTATTTTTTACAAATATTTTAAATTTAAATTTAAATTTAAACCAAAGAATAACGATTTTAGTTATATTGTTGTAATTTAAAAATATTATTCATGTATATATGAAATTTATAGAGTACATTATTATATTTTATACACACAATGCCATTCTCAAATGTAATTTTTTAGGAAAAAATGTATTTAACCTACTTTATAGTAGATACTAATGCCTAATACTAAAATTAATTACTTTAATCACAATAATATTGTAAAATATACCTACTTAGTAATAGTATAGGCAACATTATAGGCTGGCCGTCTTATGTGATCCACTTATGTAACCTACTGTACATCAGAATGACATCCATTTACCCACTTTTTATAATTTATATTATTTACATTGTATAATATGTAAGAACGATAAAATCAAAATAAAATATTAACAGTGTAAAGTCTAAACAAAATTACATAAAATTGGATATGATTATATGCACATGAATTGATAATAAGGAAAAATAGATATCAAACTAGTGATTGAAAAGTTAATTCATCTTCGGTAATAATAGTAAATAGTAATCAAAATATTAATAGTCAATAGCAACAATCATACAATTATTAATGTAATTATTGTATACTGTATAATATGTCACTTATATATAAACACATTTCTGAATTTCAATTAAGTACTATGGTTTGAAATGTGTGATGAATAATATTGCAATTGATAATTCAATTCAAACTGTTATCGCGCAACAGTTGTACAGTCTATAATATATCCAGCATTAGTTTTGGATTATACCACTTTAAGGTTAGGCAATAAAAGTAAAACAAAGAATAAAACGGAAGAATAAAATGAAAAAAAAATAAAAAATGTACAAGGTACTTGTTTGAACAATTGAAACAGACAAATATATCTTTTATTCCTACCGTGTGTTCTTTTTTCTTTATTCTTGAGTTGAAACACGAAAAACCGTATAGTTGATTCGTTACTAAAGTTGAATACGTTTCATCCTTTTTGTTGTTTTCCAAAACGTTTATCTGATAGAAGTACACATAGCGTTATTTTTTTTCAAACATTTATGCAGGTTTTTATTTGTAATACATTGTGTAGGTACTGTGGTATTTTTATTTGATCAATTTTAAATAATTGTATACATTGATGTTTTCGTGTACAAAAACATTATAAAAGGTTATTTTTAATTCAAGTAGGTATACTATTCTTTTTTTGATTTCGATGGAGCATTGTAATGATTTAGGTACACATTTTTAATAAAAATAATATGACTTAAAATAAGTTTATTTCAGCTTTAATATTATACTTTGTAAAATACAGAATTTTAATGATGTAAAATGACTAACGTAGTTTTCTAAAATAATAATGTCGATTTCTATTAATTTGCGTATATAATAATATCATCATAATATCACTGTCAAGTTTCGAATGAATATTTTATTATTTTTGAACTTAAATTAAGTTATTTTTCCAAAATTTGAAATTATACGTTATGAATTACTATTTTTGAAAGTGAACTGTTCCAGCAGCGGGTTGGATGTTTATTCGCTAAACGTGCGCGGTGTTACAATTCTGGCATGATCACAAATGACAATGATACCGTCCAATGCTAAGTCGGCCAACCGTAATATCTTCATGAAAGACTCCGTTTGCCTATTTCTCATTTTCTCCTTAAATATATATATATATATAAAGAAATAATGGAATACTATAAAATAAGAAAGCATGCAGCCATGTATTTATGGATTATACTATTATTGCCGCTAAACTGTATCTAATAGGGCCGTTTTAGATTTGGTAGAGAATAAAATAGAGTTAAGGATTTCTTGGCCGAATATAATACATAACGTAAGGTGGGTATTGGTTGAATTTGAACGGGTCTATCGAATCACTGAAATGGAAAATAAATTATATATATATATATATATATAACAGTGATATTTCAAAAATAACGTTTGTTCGAAAATAATTTTATATTTTTTAATGTATTGTCACATGTGTGAAACCTGGATGCGTACAACTACATAATATTGTTATAAAAAATGCTTACTATTTAAGATAATATTTATTATATTATATTTATTATATATATTATATATATTTTATAGCTAGTTATTAGTCATGTCCATTGTCCAGCTATAAATAATACTACATGATTAAATGTTGATTTCTTGAATTATAAACAATTTAAAATTAAAATATTTTCTTTATCGCCAAAATGAGTAATCTTATTTAATTAATTTAAATGATTAAACAATATTACTTTATTTGATTGAAGAAAACAGTATGTGATATTTTTTTAATGTGAAAATGTAAACTAAACTAAATATGAATTATATGTATTTAATCAGCTAGATAAAAAATGATTCTTATACATTTTTATAGAATTGACTTTAACATATTTTTTTATTTTATTTTACTGCCAATGCATTCAAAACATGATTACCATTTTTCGCCTGCCCATGAACAAATTTTTATGTGCAATGCTGAATGATACATATGCTACTCACGTTCCGATTTATTTTAGGATTCTTACTCTTAGACAAAGATCTCGTTGCATGTCATGGGTATCGTTTTAAGCTCTCACAATAAAGCTTCCACCCTTAGAAACTTTATACTTATTCCTCCACACAAGCGATAATAAAACTGTCCTAAAATGTGGTAGTGTTTTCTTTCTGCTTTAGTTTTAGGTTTTTTTTTAACCAAGTCTATCCGTATTAACGTTATTATGTTTTCTGGGAAAACACCTTATTACTAGTGATAAACGACACCCCCAAAGGCATAACGCTTTCAAAAAAGGTTTGCAATTTTTTCCACGCCTAACTTTTTTTATGTGATTGTTCATGAAACCGATGATATATGTAGGAAAGTGAGGAGGTTATAGGGTGATCGGTCATCGGCCGTAGAACAGCGTTCAATGTTTTGATATGACGTGTCATGGTACGAAATAAATAGTAATGAACAAACGAATAAGTTTACTTCAAAATAGTTGACTGGGTAATGGGCACTTGTCTTGCTTTGCTTTGGTTCAGCGTAGTAATGGCGTACTGCATAATTATTTTAGATTTGAATGCATTAAAAAACGATTATTAGTAGATTAGAACAGTTTTATTATTCCTTTTAAAATTTGATACAATTAAGTTAAGTAATATGTGTCGATGTTACATTGTTCAGATTTTAGTCGTTAAATTATATGAAAAAAGTTTTTGTTTTTATATGTTTTTACTAATTATTGGTCTGAAATAAGTTTCGTTTTAAAATAGCGATCAAAAAGTAATTGTGATAAAAATTAATTGGCAAATTAAAAAAATAATACAATTAAAAATGTACGTACAATATTCATACAGGAAAAATAATATATTCAGTTAAAAATTAATAAACAGTTCCTTTATTTTGACTTACTTCAAGGTGATTATATCACACGAGGTCTGTAAGAATTGTTGATCAAAATCATTTCATGATGTACCTACCTTGAGTGATTAAATGGGTTTTTTTAAAGGTTATTTTCATTAACCGTGACAGTTAAAGCGGCGTGTCTCTCAAAAGATTGATATTGTATAATGTGCTCTTTAAATTTCAACATTTTTTACACTTGATTTTTTTATGAAGCTTAATATTTATCGAAGATAACCCTGATATAATGTAATACGTTTTAAAAATTGTTCAACACTTCATCACCATATTTATAAAATAATGATTAGTATCGATTTTATTTCTTAAAACTAATATATATAATATATTATGTATAGGTACCATATTTAATATTTCTTACGATTTAAAATTATTTTACAAGGTGTATAGTGTATACTGTATAGGTATTAGCAATCATAAAGTTATTTATTATATTTGAATTTAATAGTTGTATTTTCTTCAGCGTTTCAAGAAAAGATGATTATTTTTGTAATCAACAAACTTAATATGTATTTTATATTTAACTATAACGAAATAATATACTGCCAATTTCACGTGAAACGTTCACAAAACTATTCAATTTCCAATAAATATACAATTAATAATGGTTTAATATTTTCAAAATGTATTCAATAAGAAAGTGTTTAGTTCTAACAGTTTATTTTGTTCAAACAAGATAGGTATTTGTTCTTGTCGAGTTAAACCTGCTAATTTTGGTCTATTGGTTTTTAAACTGTTAAAGAAAGTAATGTTTACCAAATATGCTTAAATCCTAATCCTATTTGAATTTCGGTGAACTTTAAACTACAGTCTTAAGAATCTGACACATATTGTTTTACTAAGAATATTTCTTGATAGAATATAGTATTATAGTTAATAGTAATGAAATTATAGTATCCATAAAAATAAGTTATTTATTTAAGAATTTTTACGCCAAATGGCTTTTGTCATTTAAATAGTACAATATTTTATTAAAACAATAAGTATAAAACAAACCTATGTATATATTCAGCAATATAATCAGTTATTGATTATCTTCCATAAGGTTTTACATTATTGAATAACTTTAGAATGTATGATTTTATGTAAAAGTGAATACGACCAGTGTTTTGATCACTAATCAATATATTTGAAAGATTCGCATCATATAAATATTCATTCGCATCTGACACAAGTTATACACGATAATTATTATCGTACAAAATTACTATAAAAATAAAAATTGACCATTGAGTAGAAAACAGCCCTTATGAGTAATAAACCTGCAGTTTCTAAGACTATAGTTTCCATTCAAAGGAATAGCGTAAGGTATTAAAATAATTCTATAAGAGTAATATTCGTGATAGTTGGCTCTGTAACTCACCTAGACGTCAATTTTATATAACATTTCGAGAAAACTTTTATGTACATTTGTAGTTTTTGTACCGTAAAACCACGAGATAAAAAAGTATGATTTTAGATCCTGAGTGAAGTGAGGAATGTCGGATTGGTTTTATAATGATGGTTTTTATTTATATTTTTTTTCTGCTGAGCACTATTCGGAACATTTTTTTTTTTTTTGGATTCGATTATCATTGCATTTATGTTTGTTATCACAACACACTATATAATCTCCAGCTAGTGTTGAAGTAACGAAGTGAGACGAGAGAACCAAAGACAAACTCTGGTTTCTGTATTCTCTCCGTCTTTTATTTTAGTGGTTATATTATATATTAATATGAAACTAATAATTTGTCTTGAGTCGTGCAATAAAAGCTTCACAAAAGTTGTATATAGATTAGGTTCATGCATAGGTGATTTACACATGTATTATACAAAATATATATATAAATATAATACATCGTTTTACCTGCATAATATAAACGTTATATTGTATAAAAAATAATTTATGACTATATATATGATTTTTAGTTTTGACTTACATGATTATTTTGTATGTCTTAGGTAAGTCGTTGTTTACAAGATATCAATTCAAGAAAACTTTTCAGTTATTATATTCAATTATTCTAAACAAATAGAGTAAGTTTTCAAATATATATTATTTAGTAAAAAATATTGATTTACTTATTTTACATTTACGGGATTAGACAATATTGAGTTGTTATTATTATCAAGTACAGTCTCTCTAGTATCTACATTCTACAACAATAATTTTACTTTATTTATGTTAAAATTGATGAAAAAAAAAATGTTGATTCATACAAACTGCAACGTGTTTATAATGTAATTTTGTTATATTTATTTATTATAATTAGAAAGAGTCGTCACCATTCAGGACTGGTTAATTAAGTTGAATAACGTGCTATTTATTTTTACACGTAATATATACATAACAATCGATTTCAGATAATAAACAAACAATAGATAACTTTGTTACTTTAATCCAATAATTTATATCTACTCATGTTTATTGGTATTTGTCAATATCAACATTATTTGGGTTCCTTAAACGTTCAATTCCATAGCAATTTATATATTTTTGTGATTTTTTGACGTCTTAGGTATATTAATTTTGGAAATAATTGATTAAGTATTACATTACAGTGAATAAAGCATATACTTTTAAATTTCCGTAATAGTTATGTTAAATATTATTTTAACAGTTAAGTACTTTGCATGCCATAAACAGAGAAAATTTACAAAGAAATCGTAACTAAGGAAAATGCAGCTTTAGGTTAGGTTGGTAGTTATACTGTTTATGAAGTTATTGGATTTGGAATATTTAGATTCTGAGTGGAGCGATAAATGAATTGATTTTACTATGATGTGGGTGTTTATTTTTGTGTCTGTAATCTGTATACATGAAAAGTAGAAGAAAAAATGCTTAGATTTTCGCCTTTAGGTTTCTTATAGAAAGTTTCATCTAGTGGGAAACTTGGAACTCTTGAGAGGTCAAAATAGAAAGTTCTCAGTATTTTTATAAATAACCGGGGAGAAAAAAAAATTAAGAAGAACGGGAATTTTTACTTAAAACTATTTTTTGACAAAATCGATTTTGTTTTTTTCGTGTAACTCAAACAAATTCAATCTTGACCAACTGTTTTATTACAATTTTCGAAATATTTTGACTTATTTTTATTTTTTTTTTCAAATGTCGATAAAATTATTGTTATTGTCAAAAAGTTTGAAAATTTAATATTTAGTTACTTATAGCCAATAATAATAAAAAAAAAATATAGTTTTTCCTTCATCAATGGTTTGTCATTAAATTAAAATTTTACACATACATTATAGTGTCCCACTTCGACCTACTTCATAGCAGAGTGGTACCCACTAGTCCACATTTATTTAAGTTTTAAGTAATTCATTTTTTAATTTTTGGTTTTATAATGTGGCCAAGCTAAATTAACTTTAGTTTTAAAAGATAACGTTATGTATATAAATTTATCAATATTTAAAAATGTTTTTTTTTACAAGTAATAAACAATCTGTATTAATTATACTAGACACAATCAGAATAAGTTTTAAAAGTTAATAGGTCATGAGTTTTGTTGAAAGAAGCCACACATTGATAACACTTTCGGCTAGCTTGATAATTAATTTAATTTAAGAGATCACGACACAACTTAGGTACGCTTCAGACATCTCGGAGGATTTCCAGGTATTGTGGCAAAGTTATTTATTAGTTGATTTGGATGATTATTTAAACGGTTATGGAATCTTTTATAAAAGATTTTTGCTTCTTAATTTATTGTTTTAAGTTTTAAGTCGGTATGTAGTGTATGATTTGACACGGAGAGTGGATTTAAAAATGTAATTTATTTTATTCAATTAATTTTCTAAATAAAACTTAAATAATAATCTGTGTACATAAGTAAGAGTTTTCGTTACTCACTCTTATTGAAATTTGCATTTGAATAGTTTATAATTTTGGGGTGTACTATATTATATAAACATGGGTATATTATATTTGGATAACATATTTATCAAAAAATGAAAAAAAACTAATTTTAATAATGTACTAAATATAGGTACAAAATAAAATAAACAAAAGTTTGAAATTTGCTTTTTTATTTTTACGTAACAAAATGTTTTTATTGTTAACAAAAACTTTCAACTCCGCGATGAAATGATTTTCTTTGTGTATTTTTCGTTTAAGTTTTAGTTTAATAAAATTATAACAATCTGTTTTACTATATCTGCATACTACTAGAAATTTAAAAATATTTAGTAGTACCTAGTACCTACATATAAAATGGTTATGATAAATGTTTTTTTCATATAAAAATCATTTTTTTTATTTGAGGTTTTATTACTTCCACTATTATGCTTATTCAACTTTTGGTTTAAAGATAGAAAAATTTATTATAATATGAAGTAATATTAAACTTAAAATATGCCTATTTAGAATGTAGATTATTTAAAGAGTTTATTCAAATTTTTTTGGAAAAATCTGTTATGGGCAATAAACTATAAACTATAATTATATAATGTTAACATGTCACATAAACATAAAATTAAAACGCGAAGAACTAGAAGCAATGCACATCCTGTATTTGTATGTATGTATGTATGCATAGTGTATACTCTATATGCGTACTGTACATTGTTAAATTTAATAAAATTTATTGAAAATACTAGAAATGGAACAAATCAAATATCATAGATATTAATTAATAAAGCGAATTTAGTGGATTATATATAAATAAGTTGATTCAATTTCTTTTGATATGGATAAACGCAAAATTAATCCAAAATTATAAAATAATGGACAGCGTGTCTAACAATATGACTAATAAACAAATAAATAAAAATTAACCCCCTCCCCCAAAATGAAAACAACGAATGTTCATATATAAAACGATAGTACTTCAGCGAACTATATTATATAAGAGGATAATAATAATACAAGTATAAGCTATTATGCCACCAGGTATTAAAAATTGAATTTCCTGTAATAACGACTACCATTGTGCAAGCACTGTCAAATGTATGGACATAATATAAAAAACATCAAAATATGGTATGTACGGTGAAGGCTACATAACAGAAGACTGCACAGAAAATAATTTAACGTTATAAAAATACTAATATCGTTTGTTTGAATTAAATTATGAATACAAAGTTAAAATGTTACACAAAACATGTTAATATTATCATAAAACGTCTGGATATTAATAATGAAGAAAATTCTCATGAATATAAAAAAATATAAATTTAAATCATTCTTTTCATCGTAAGAATTATTAGCAGGAGAAAGCGGACTTATGTTTCATAATTTATTTAAGTTTGTTTAAATTACAAGGCGGCGCATTGTGTAGGCAAATCTGCTACATCCGTGTCGGCAATAAAAACTATGAAATAATAATATTATAGTAACATTATTTCAATTAGGAAAAGATTGATTAATTATAACTAACAATGATAATACATAAGTTGTTTCAACATAACTGTACAATATATTTATAATTTATTAGATACTTTATAAAAACTGTACAAATTTCTTATTACTTCTTAATAGTTTATACATTTTGTTGAGAAATAGTACGTAGATGGTTAGTTGTATTTCGAGGTTAATACAATTGACGTTGAAACTATAATAGGGTTAAATGCATTTTTAATTTTACTTTTGTAAAATAAAAAATATCTAATTATTGATTTTATTGAATTACGCAAGTCTCAGTTACGAAAAATTGTAACTAACATGTACTAACATGAAAATCAACTACGTACAATTTTATAATACCTAGTTAAAGATTTCATTTTTAGTGACTTGTTTCGTGTAATTTCCTTAACATGTTTTTTTAAAATCAATAATCTATATTCATTATTCATATATTATAAAAACTAAAACAAAGGTTTTAAATTTAATGCAATATAAATATATAATTATAACGTTAAGTTAAACGTTTTTTATCCAAATAATATATTTATAAAAAAAAATGAAGTCATATTTATATTTTTATTAAGTATAAATAAATAATGTATGAAACATTATTATAACTTATAATAAATTAGCTTTTTTCGTAGTTAAGTTTAAATTAAATATATTTTATTATTATTTTAATATTTATAGTATAAATATTAAATATAGATAGGTACATAATGTATAAAAGATGTAAGTACATCTACTTTACTATATATTTACTTTTGTTTTATTTATTTTTTTTATATATTTTCATGTATTTATCTCCAATTGTAACTCCAATAATAATATTATGTTTTAGCTTATTTCTTGTTGTTTATAGTTTTTGTCAAATATATTGTATTTTATGATTACGGCTTTGGTGTGCCTCGTAATTGATCTTTAGCTCTACTTTAAGTTATACTTTAAGGCTGTCGGAGAAAAACATTTGGAATATATGTCATGATATGTCTATGCGATAAACATTAATGAAAGTTGGTATGAGGGAGCTATATTCATTAAAACTCTTAAAAATGGAAGATGTATCTTGTATGTCAAAATTAACTCTATCCTACTAATTTACTAGTGGAGACTTTTAAAAGAGAAAGATGTTTTCAAGTATTTCTTGTAGTCTGGTTTTAATTTTGTCAAACGATTTGTATTCTATTCATTAACCTTTTTTGAACGTTATAATGTCACTTATTGGGAAAAATATCTTATATTTTAACACTTAATAAACGCATGTACAATTAAAAAATTTTTTCTGCCTTTCTAAATATAGTTTTTGAAAATTTAATTTTAAAAATAAAAACGAATAAGTTTATAAATTCATATATACATTCAAAACAGTAATCGGACATAGGAAATTACGTAAGCTAATCTTCCACTTGTTTGTATAAAACCAAAAAAAGGGGTGCTCTAATACAGCTTTAGTATTAACCATATAAAAATACAACTGTTTTTAAATGTTTAGGGTTTTTGCAAAAATCAAATTACCGACATTAACTACCAATAAATAGCATTTAAAGCTAATTTTCACATTTCCGTAACTAAAAATTTTATTGTTATATAAATATATAATATGTGAATGTGATTTTTGTACTCACGCATCCGTCGGCATGATGATGGGTTCATTTGGCCCTCACGAGGTATCTGAAGGAAGCCTCTGAGAATCAATATAGGCGGTTGTACGGTGGTGAAAATTAACATTATTCAATGGGGTGAGAGAGAAATGATGATGGCGTTATAGTATCCTGCATTGCTACCTTTCGCCAATACACCAGTTACATTTCGCGTGTACCATATTAATGTCCATTTTCGGATGTATCATTTGCATATTCAGCGGGTCCAAAATAAATACTGTATCCGCACGTCTGCTAGGTACAATAACAAACTGGATTAAAAGCGGAACAGGAGTGAGGGGATATTTAATGAATACTCTCATTTGGGTTGTATGTAGATTTCGACGATATTGTTATAATTTAGATAAAATCGTTATTGAAGGGATAATGTTGCCATTGGCTCTCTTGCATACAGAACACGGAACAGTCGTAGCTCGTAGGTAGATTTCAATCAAACATCAATGTTAAATTGTGTTTATAATTTTCTCTGTAACCTACAACGGGGATTGTACGTGCAAATGTTACTGTTTACGTAATTCATTTATGTGTTGTTCAATCTGTAGTAATACAATTACTGAAAAAAATTTTACCTTCTAATTATATATCTGTAAATTATTATTATATTCTTAAAGCCAATAGGTACGCCATCGACATATTGTTTCTAATTTTAGATGTCTCACAACGAATTTTCCTTTTGTAGAATGAAAATATCCTCCGGATCATTGAATATCTTTATTCTGAAACTAAAATGTGATATAATTTTAATTTTGCTTGTAATTAGCTTTTATATGACGTTCAATTTTGGATTTAGACAAACGTATTGAAATTATATGTTAGGCATATATCAATTTTAAATTGACATTTATCGTTTTAAATGATACCGGACAAATTAATTACGATAATATTCTAAATATCAAACTATATAGACTATATATGAATCATGCGTTATTTATGTAAATTTAAGTAAATTGTTCATGTTGATCTTACGATAGATGAAAATGAATTATCTAGGTATAGAACGATTTATGGTGACAAAAAAAAACAAACAAAATTACCTCTATAAGTTATAACGTATGACAAGTATTGCTTTTAAGATATATGAAACTAATTTCTCTTAATTAAGTTTTTTATATTTTAATATTAGAAAGTGGTTTTTTAATAATATATCTATATTGTTTACCAAAACTAGCTTAACACATTAATAATTATTAATTCCACTCTTGTGCTATGAAATTAAAACGGTTAATTTGTATCGATTGTTACGATTAAGAAAGATATGGTAAAGGATATATTTATTTGTGGGTTCGAAGCGTTCGCGTGACTTTCATCCCGTTGCGCTAGGGTGCGTATAAATAACCGGCAGAGCGGGTCGTTGTGGCCACCGACCACCAACATAGCCGGTCGACGGCAAATATGAAATAACCTCTGACAAGAAGACCCTGCCCATAAATAACCCAGCCACGCGCCCGAACCATTTCACTTTATATAAAAAAATGTATTATAAATATTACTAAACGTCTACAGATTTTACTCTATACAACTTAAATGTTTATACAAAGAGAACAACAACTATTAAGTACAAGTCAGTACAACGATGACTATTTTTTTTCTTTTCGTAATAGAATGTTACAACAATTAATATTAAAATAACTAACATTGATATTTTATAGCGAATTAATATTTTGTTTTAATTCATAATAATATTATTTCAAAACTGTCACGCAAGTAACGTAAATTATTAGTTCGTTATAGACATCATAAGTATAACGTCTTCTTACCTAGTCGTAGAATATGGGAAAAGTGTGTTGGAATTGTTAGAAAATACTTTGAATTTTATAGTTGAATTACCATGCTATGTATAGTGTACAGGCAGAAAGACTTTGTTTAAGAATGTCGTACGACGATGTATCATTAATCTTGATATTATAACTTTTGGCCGAGCTGCTTTATTTGCTCAACATATTTATTTTACCTTTGCGCATAACTTAAACGTACAATTAATATTTGTATTAGCATGTTTAACATTATATCAATAGTAAATATTTTTATACAACAATTCTAGATGGTAAACTTCAATGTAAGATTTTTGTGTTTTATATTTTTGTCGCATTAACGATTTTATATTTGACATTTCAGCTTATATAAACAGCTGTTAGGTGTTTGGTCATTTTATGCAAGTATAATAAAATGTATATTTTATTTTTATTGGAAAAGTTTAACGAACAAACTTTGGATTTTTATAAGCTAAAAATATTTTAAAAAACATCGAATTGTTTTTGAAAGCTGTTATAGATATAATATAATCTGTCAAAGCTTGTATTTCTAAAATAACTTAAATAATTTATTAATTTGTTTATGTCTTAGATTAACAATCAGAAAAATTGTATTAGTTTGAAAACTATGTTTGCAAATAGACACCCTATTTGTTGTTGGACACTTGACATTTTTGTGTCACCTACTTAACAGATATCAAAGAATAGAATCAATTGTACATTATACAATATTATATTATAATAGATAAATATAATGAAATATATACAGTTGTTATAATAATTATATAAGGAAAATAATGTTAAAACTTAAGAGTAAATAAACTCTTCTGTCATATTTTGTTGCACAGCATTTGAGTACGTAATCTAAAAATCTCGAGGAATATTCATATTTTTTGTAATTGAATCATAACATTATAAGGTTAAGTGATGTCGAGACGTTTTATTTTGTTCTAATATAACTCCAAGCTTATGGCAGTGGTACAAGGCTGCAATCTATACAGTTCCACCTCAAAGCATTGAAAATGCAATAATGGGGTTCCTTCATCCACTTATTGTTCATTGTTTGGCAGTTAACGGCAAACAGTTTGAACATTTATACTATTAGATAAAACAATATTGTTTACAGACCATAAAATGTATATAATATGATACCGAGTTTCATATTTATTATTTTTTGATTTAATCAGTATTATATTTTTAAGGTACATATCCATATCTATGGCTATATATGTTACAGTTTAAATGTCTATAAAACTACAAAATATTAATGTAATACATTATAAATTATCATATAATATGGACATATGGTGCATTGATACATATGATAATTTATAGTATTTTTATATCAATATAGTTTTTATTCATATCAACCAACATATCATATGCTATTTTGTTATTGGAAAATTACTTGGTTTTTTTCACAAAATTAAATTTATTTTAATTAAGCAAACATTTTATTTTTATATATTTTATAGAATTTTTACTAAATTAATAATTATGTATATATTTCATAAAGAATTTGATGAATAATAGCAATAATAATGTGAACATAATTTTTAATTTTAATATAATTATGATAGAAATGTTGGAGTTTTTCATTTCAGTTTTAGATTCTTAGTGGAACGAAGAATGCATTAATTGTGTTTTTTTTTATTTTTGTATGTGAATAAAATTTTTCTAGTAGAAAAAAAGATCTTATCGTAAACTTTGAGAGAGGTTTCTGGTTTCAATTTGGATCTAGTAGATACCTTTAGGAGGTCAAAATTGAAAATGTTCAGTACTTTTTAATATAATTGGGGAAAAAATTAAATACGAATATTTGTTAACCTTTTAATATTAATTATTATTAATAAAATGATTGTGTGAAAACTTTGGTTCAAAATTTTGTAGAGGTCTCTCATTATTTACTGCACGTTCATACGTTTCTACTCCTTCATATTTTAAGTTGAATTTTGTTTATCTCTTATAGTTAATTTTTCTACTTAAACATTTTCAATAAATTTTCCTTGTTGATTTTTCTATACAACTAAAAAAATGTGAAAGATTATTACGTATGATAAATGATAATTAATGTAATAAAGATAGATGTTCTCTTATTTTGGTTTATGAAATACCTTTGAAATAGCAACAAAACACGTTACCTATATCAAGTGATTCATTTAATTTTATTTTTTGGCCACGTTTCATTAAATTACCATAATAACCGGACTTGGTTTACTTACTCATTTTTTTTTCAACAAAAATTATTTAATAAAGAAAATTTCACATTTTTACAGATACGCAGAAGGTACATTTTATTAAAGTTTTATGATGGATTTTTATTCCTTTTACTCAATGAACTTTTTTTTGCATTTCGTTATTTAAAATATAAAAACTACTGTATATATATTATCTATTACAGGCTGTTAGAGAGTTTGTTTTTTGTCTTTTATTAACTTTGTGGTGTAGATTAAAAAGTATGAGAGCACATAAGGTATTTTGTTTTTATGCAAAATAATTATCTAAGACATTTTGTAAGCACTTTAAGTAAATTTAAAAACACTATTTGGTATTGTGTATTTGATATTTTGAGAAATATATAATGTGTATTCAAATAAAATAAAATTACATAATATATTTTAATTAATTCAAGATTCAAACGTATATTTTTAATTTAATTTGTGATTTAATATATAAAGTAATAAACCATATAAAACAAAAATGTATTATATATTCTGCCCGATAGATTGTTGTTTACCTACTATTGTGGTTTAGATTATAAGGAAAAAGGTCAAATGTCAGAAGTTTGTTTTGAACTTTGTTCAAGTTATATCAATCCAGAAGATAATTTCAATATTTTTTTACTTTATTTTTTTACTCAGTAAGAGAAAGTTTATGTAACAATGAAACTTTTCTAACCATTTTATTGTATTTAAAGAAAATTGAATGACAATTGTCCTAGATTTTATGTAAAGAATGAAGCTGGAAAAGCAGTATTTGAATAATACATGGAATTTTTGAACAAGTTATACAAATCAGATAAGAAACGAAATCCAAAATTCCGGTTTCATATTACGCCAGTGGATCGTTGGAATTAAAGGAGGGTTTCATAGAGTGTTGGGGAGGTTAGTTGCCGGAAGGGAAATTCCGATTACAGTTCTTCGTTGATAGAATATTACCTACTCATGTTATTTCCACATCACTACATCAGGTAGCTCAGACCCTTTTATAAAATATAAATTGTCTGCATTAAAGTCTTCGAAGTTTTGTTTAAAGTATAGATGAGTGTCTTATTAAATCAAACAAAAGGTATTGCACGAATCTGCTGGAGCGAATTAACTATTAAGTGAAGAAAAATTCAAAGACAAAATAAACGAAATGAATAATATTCTCATAAACTCAGAAATATGTTTCTTGGTACTTTCAATTCATTCATTAAATTAATTTAATACATACAAAATCAGAGACAGGAGTGAAAATTCCATATTTTTAAACACACTTTTTTTTAAAGGTATATCAAAGTTTTTAAATTAAAATATAAATGTTCTAAATGATGATAAGGATATATTTTTTTATTGCGGGATTTTATAATGCTGTAAAAATAATTTAAAACAGAACAATGGTAATCGATAAAATTGGATTTTATACAACATAGATTTACTATTTATATGAGTATAACTTGTATCATCACAATGATATTAATATTATTTTTATTAATGCAAAATTATTTTAATCAGAATAATAAAAAAGAAAGTTTTATAATTTGGTAGATGCACAATATAATACCTACTTATGTATTATGATGATATTATAAAAACAAAGTAAATAGTTTAAAATGCAAATGCATAATGTAGGTATTGTAAAACAAATTGTAAATCATCAATTTATCTTAAAACTAACTTGTTTTATTATTTCCTACGACTCATAATATACGTTACTTGATTATTCTACTATTATAGTAAATGGTCTTCATTCTGACGGAAAGTTTAAGAATCGTAAAACAATCATGTCTTATGAAGTTTAGTTCTAAACTTTTTAAATTGAAGAAAGTTTTTCTTGTATAAATACTTATGTTCAGAAGTGTTTGTTACTAATTAATAATCAGAGTGTTTTTCAAGTTTTGTTCATATACAAATATTATTCATTGTTTTAGTGGGATTTTGTAATGTACACATTCTTAAATACTTGTAACAAAGTAAATAATACTTCAATATCTGCAGTTTTATGATTATATATTTAATACAAACAATCGTTTGGTTATTAACACGTCCCTATTGTACATTTTATGACATAAAATGTTAAATATTAACATTATTTAATTTTAATACAAATATAAAAAAGCTAACATTTTATTTTTAGGTGCGCAGGTATTTACTAATATTCTAGAATAAATTCATAATTTTTATTATGTACCTACTCATATTTATATTTTTTAAATTGTGTTTTGTAAAATAATAACATATATTATGAATTGTGATTGAAGCTAAAACAAAAAATACAGTATAATATTTTAAGTACACGAAAAGAAAAAATTAATAATATATTGATTTCTTTCACAGTCCAACAAAAAAAAAATCTTCGATTTATAATAACCAAATTCACTTTCTTATCGTTAAGTTTAAAGCCAATTTATCAGGTTCAATCCGATTATGAGCGTCTTAAGAGCCTTTATACTAAGTACGTCTATAAATTGTATTTGGCGTAACGAAAGTTATTGTCAACATGTTGACAAACGGGAAATCACTTAGCTCGTTAAATAACTTAGTGTTCGCAAAAATACGTCAGACATATCTGGTAAACTAATAAATTGATATTGTGTTTTTATCATTACTAGTTGAGAGCTTCACAGAGAAAATATATTGAGTCTATTGAAGACAATATTAGTAAAGAAGTAACGATATGAAATACTTAATTTTCAATTTTAAACTGTTTTTATTTATTAGCAAATAATGATAGGAAAAAAACTACAAGTTGTATTAAATATAACTATTGGTACAATAGATAACAAATTATTTATATATATATTATATTATAAAAGATTCAATATGAAAAGTCTGTAAATATTGTCAAGATAATAATATGAAACGTTACTAATAAGTGATTCCCAGTATATCATATTTTGTTATTATATTATATTTAATGAAAAAAATAAATAGTTTAGGAAGATAACTCAAGAGTTAGATAATTTTGTTTTGTTGATAGTCTAATAGGTACATCTACGACAAAAAACAAATTACGAGATCATCTTAACATTAGGTACCTATAATATTGTCGGGGTTCTATGGCAGGTACCTAAGTCTCATGCGCTCATATCGCAAAGCATACGCGAGTATTGCGATCAAAATAAATTAAGTACTAGGGTTAAAAAAAAACAGAAAGTTTTCGAACGGCCTGTAAACAAAAATATTATCTATTGATAAAATTATAATATTGTGTCGAACATTTAAACAGTATAACGTTTCTGTTAGACACGCTGTAGGTACGTGTACGATAATTGATAATACAGAAACGCACTCACGGTAAACGTGTCGTCCAAGTATACGCGAACTACAGCTAACCACGGCGACGATAGCGACAAGGACAGTGACGCGTCGGCGGCGTCCCATTACTGTGTCGGTCGTAAATACGTAAATCGAATGTTTTGCCTTTGGCAGTTGACAAATTCGATCTCGGGGACCCACGACCGCCCCTTACATCATCATGCCCCCCCCCCCCCCCCCCCCTGCGACAACCATCGGTAGTGTATACATACATAATAAAGCTTTCAGTACTCCATTATCGTTAACAATCGCGGAGAAACGTCACCGGGACACGCATTAAACGTATTAAAATGTGCACGCTGGCAGACGACAACCTTTATTGTTATTAAAATGTAAACGCGGAGATATGGTTGGACGGTGGTAGGCGGTGAGGTGCTAGGCTGAAGGGGAAGGTGCGGGGATAAAAATTGTTTGGTTTTAAGTGCGGAGGTATAAAACAAACGCGGTATACAGACGTGAATTATGATGAAACACAGCTACCGTCACGTTCTCTATGACAACGACGACGAGCACTGCGCGATCTGCACCGCCTCTGTATTGTTATTATAACACTCGTGTTATTATACTGTCGAGGATATTGGCTCGCTGTTGGGTGTGTGCGTGCGTGCGTGTGCGCGTGTGTGTATAGGGGGAGGGGGATGTCGGGTCTGTGTGTTTGTAGTTTTAAAAACAAGAGATTAAATGGATATGGTGTAGATTTGATTCGACAGTTGTGTCGTTGTATTCCGATTGTCGTTGTAGGAAGTGATGGATGAAGGGGGGGTGGGTAAAAGAGGCCGTACAACGGAAAATAATATGGTAAGTTGGTTTAACACGAAGAAAGGGAAAAAGAAACAAAGCATCTATACATAGAGTTGCGGTATAGGCGATCTGAAAGATGCAATAATATTAGTTGACACCAGATCTTTGGTTGCACTATTTTTATTTCATTCTGTGAATGGGAGGGCGAACGTTATAGTTATGTCTTATAGAAAAAAATAGAAAAATCCCTCACTGTATATTGTTTTATTTTCTTATCATGTCAGACAAAAACATATGTCCATAAAGTTCTATCGTGATACAATAATATTACATTGAATACATTTTTAGGTAGTTTTAAATATATCACAAAATCCGTTGATATTTTTAGAAAATAAATAAGTAATTTTACTAGTCTTGCTAAAATTCATAAATATAGTGATTTACAACTACGTACAAAACATTTGTATGGTTCTTTAGTAGCATTTATACATTTTATGAATAAATGTCTTTATAATATTGTTAGATTTTTTTTTGGTTTTATTTAAAAAACACGAGTAGTTTTAGAGAGCGGAAGTGTGACATCTAGATCATTGAAACGCCGTATGGCCTACATTTATTATTATTTATAATTGTATTCCTAACTTCGTCGGTCGTTGAATTTCATAATATTACCTTCGCCCATTATCGGTTCGAAACTCGCGAGAGTGGAAACTCATCCGGCTGATCTCAGATTAACGGCCAACTCTTTTTTATTAGCTTTACATATTCGATCGGTTGATGAAGACCTAGTTTCCTTTCTCTGTTTATGTTAACTC
Organism: Acyrthosiphon pisum; assembly: GCF_005508785.2. Taxonomy (NCBI): domain Eukaryota; kingdom Metazoa; phylum Arthropoda; class Insecta; order Hemiptera; family Aphididae; genus Acyrthosiphon; species Acyrthosiphon pisum. The sequence goes on from NC_042495.1 coordinate 53,398,599, forward strand.
AATTGAAATATTTTCCATTACATTAACTGAACATATGTACATAAATCTTGCTAAAATAGCCGTATTATCATCTGCCATGTACACGCGGGCCATTCTATTATGTCCTATTGAAATGCACCGGCTAATTAAGACAGATTTATATTATTGTTTTGCGTAAGTACCTAACCTAACCTAACAGAATTTTCTTCTCTGAAATATTAATATCCAATAATGATAGAAGTGAGTAGGCAATCTATTTACTAACACTTATTGTGGTGGTGGATGATACCTATTAATTATAAATTAATTAAAGTGCAATGACGCCTGTATCAGTAGTACAATTAACCATCAGTTAAGTTAATTTGCGCAAATGTTGTATTTGAAGACAATGATGTATTGTTTAACAGTTTATTCTGATATGAAATACGCAGTGAATGAAAACAATTAACACCTATCGTTTGTGTTATTCATGATATTACGTGGTCGAAGGAGCATTTGATTTCTCTAATTTTAATTTTAATATCTTTTGTCAACACTATTTGTTACCTATGAATAAAGGCTATGTAAACTGAATTCTCATGTCCATAATTAAAATTTAAAATACCATTATGTGGGCTGTACAATTTATGTTCTGTGATATAAAATAATTGTATTATTAATGTATTATTAATTGAAATACTTAGAACACGATATAGGTCAATGCTACCAATAAATTAATAATTTAAAAATATTATAAGTAGTACTTTTGGGTACTTTTTGTTATATTCGAGCTTAATTAAATCAACATTAGAGTAACATCAAAGTTTTAATACAAATTAATTTTATAACTAAATGTCAATAACAGCACAATGGTTTTTTTTCATTTATTTATAGGTGAAATGAAATTAACTTAATAATTGTGTTATTACGTATGGTGTGTAGATAATATTATAATTTAAATAGTATTATTAGAACTAGCCTCTGGGTATGTTAAATAATATTATTAGATACTAATTATTGTTACATAAATTAGTCACGTCTAAACATTAAAACATAGCAGTACAATAATCAATAATATTATGTAGTGATAACTGATATTATTGTGGCTTACTATCTGAAAAATGAAATTCGATACAACCTAAGAGACTAAAATGAATGACTTTATGAGCCTTACAAAAACGTTTTAAACATTGTATGTGCTAGTTTTTAAAATATAAAAATATAATTATTCAAATATTTAGTGACATGATACTAGGTTCACATTAAATAGCCTACAAAGGTCAACGATTTGATAAGCACACAGGTACAAAGCTATATTGAATAAAATGGGTTTCAAGTGGTTTAAAATGAATTAATAAAATAAAACTAATAACAATTATTTTGAAATTGAAAAATTTATTTGGTATTTGTATACAGTGCTGATTAATTTGGTGTTTTTAGATTCTGAGCGGAGCGAGGAAGCTATTGTTTTTACAATGGTGTTTATTTTTATTATTTTTTTTTTTATTTTTATATCCTGTATACAAAATTTCTTCCAGAAGGAGTGTTTCGATTTCAACATATAGTACCTTATCTTTTAGAAAACTGGATCAAGATGGTACTTTAGAGAGGTCATTTTCCGATTTTCTCAATAGTTATTTAATGCCACGGGAAAAACCACCAGAAAATTACGAAAAAACGCTAAAAATGGGATTTTAATTTCCAACGTTTTGTTTATCACCATAGAAACGAATAAAAAATTATAATATTTTAATATTAATTCAACTTACATGATAAAATAAATAATAACAAAATATAAAATATCCAGACTGACAAACCGTCTCCGCTCAGAATCGTTTTTCTTATACAATGATATTATATCATTGAATTCAAGTCTAATACAACCATTATACAATGGCCCATTTGTAACCTACCGTACAGCAGAGCGACATCTACTTACCTGCTTTTTAATTTGTTACTCTATATATATAAAACTAAAATTTTGATACGCTATTCTATAAAAATCAATTAATATTATGAAAAATATAGTCTAAATTTAAATAATTTATATTTTATATTTTGGTATGCATTATAATTAAAATGTAATCACAGTAATATTATGTATTTGTGTGTATTTAAAAATCCATTGTAAAACTAATGGTACCTACTCGTTCATATATAACTATATAACTATATATAGTTGTTATGATGTTGGGTTATGTGTTATCTTAACTAAATGAAAAATATATTTAACCAAGAAAATTGTATTAATATCTGAGTTGACAGAATGGACCTATACAATATTCAGATTAATTAGAAGAGGAATGTGTGTTGGAATATTTAACGAGAATTTGAAAGAAAAAATATGAAATAATCACAATCGATTGATACTTGTTTTTACTTTAAATTATAGTATTCTTCATCCTTAAATCTCGAGTCAGATTAACTATAATAAGTTTTTGAAAGATATCAAATGAAATTGATTTAGGGTCTGATGGGGTTAAATTACTATATATGGCATCATAAAATGGGAATTTGATTTTTAGAACATTGTTAATAAAAAGTGACTTAGTAGCGTCGAACAGATGTCGACCTACTGGCTTCAAATGTATTTACCCGACACTATTCTATATTTATGTAATTTTGCGTTTAAAATGTTCTTAATAGTAAATGATATATAATAATGTTAAATTAAGAACTATACTTATTTTGTGCCAAGGTTAATTTCCTTAGATTCCTAAGAGTATATTTATTATTTATTTATTATTATCGAAGAAAAAAGACAACACTCGTTATACTATTAATATTTTTTTAAAATATGTATGAAAAAAAACTTTATTCCAATGCTAAATTTGGAAATACAGATTTATAGACCTTATAACAAAATAGTACCTAATATAAAATATTTTATGATATTGTCATTTTTAAAATATTATGTAAGATATTATTAATGATGTTTAATAGTTGTTAATGTAGCAGATTAAAAACAATTTTAAATACAAGAACAGGACAATACAACCCGTATCCACTATTATTTATTGTTTTTATTAGCGTACTAAGGAATATGCGCAAATTACATAAAAAAGGGGGAAAAATATTATTCATAAATCATACATTTATGCACAAACGAGTTATTTTGTAGATAAAAGTGCGCAATGTGATTGTTACAGTATATTTTAGATCTTATATTTAGTGAAAGTTCCGATTTTTTTTTCACATTTAGTGAGTTAAAATTTTCTTGAAACTCATTATAGCTTATAATTGAATAAATCTGATTAGTATATATTTTATAATGAATAAAAACATGAATATTGTATCAATATTATATGACCATAATATTGGTATTCAGTGAAACTTAGCGTTTTCGATGCGTCGTTCAAGCTCAATAATATTCTTTGTATTTTTTTTTCATGTAACTTCCTATTTATTTATAGTCCAGTCAAATTAGATAAAAAAATCGTCAAAGTTTAGAATTAATTCCCAAACAGTTGCATTTTGGTACACAACTATTATACCTCACTAATAATTGTACTAAAAGGCCTGACACCTAGGTGTAACCCCCCATCCCCTTTTAAAGGGTTGCTTGCTCCTAGTTTCGCTTATAACTCGTTAACAGTTCAAGTTACAATATCAAATGCATATAATAAAAATTAAACACCATACAATTTAACATAGAAATATAGAATATATATTCTTTTAATACATATATTCTGCTGTAAGTAGTTAATTAAAAAAAAAAATCTTTTCTGTTAAAGCAAAAACTGCAATTATACACTGATATAACTTATGAGTCATAAGTTCTGACAAATGTTAAAGAACAGACAATCTTACATAAATTATTTTAACAATTTTAAGTATCGTTACAATCAAAATGCCTAATATTTGAATTTATACTTTGACAGACACGTCAAAATTATGACAGGCAGTGTTTGGCAAGTTCCTTATAAAAAGGAATTCGTTCCGTTTCTCGTACTTTTTTATAAAAAAAGAATTCGTTCTGTTCCTTGTTCCTTACAAAAAAAGAATTCGTTTCTTTGTCGTTCCTTTGAAAAATAAACGAGTTCCTTTTTTAGTTCCAAATAAAATAAAAATTCTTATTTAATTATTAATGTTTTTTATTATTATTGCTTTTGAAAACTATTGGAAATTTCAAATTTTGACCTCCTTGGAAAAATTTTACTTTTGACCCCCCAAAGTACCAACTAGATTCACTTTCTTATCAGAAAAGGTACTGTTGAAGAATATCGAAGCAGTTTTACTGCCCCAAACCGTGATGACAGACACAAAAAAAAAAAAATTAAAAAAAAAAAATAAAAACATAAAAAAAAATAAAAAAAACACATCATTGTAAAATCAATACATTCCACTCAGAATCTAAAATTGACAAAATATGTAAAAATCACGAATATTAGCAAATTATTTTGTGTTAAGAATTCGTAAAAATTTTTCTTTTTAAATCTGAGATTTGAAAATGTAATACAAGATTCCACATAATATTGTCTATTTGTCTACCTTTATCAAAAAAAAATGTCTACAAGAATGTCAAATTAAATTTTTATGAGCTTTCGAAATTCATATTTTTACATCATTTGATACCGCTCGATTTCTCATGTGACAATATTCTTATTTTATTGTTATTAAAATACGAATGACTGTAGATATTTGAAAATTTCACTGAATGTTTATATTAGCATTTTATATATACGATAAAATTTTGAAAATAATTTGACTCTTTTTGAGCTGTTTACGGACATTGTAAGTTTTCAATTTTTTTAGTTTTTTTTTCTATAAATATCAATAAAGTTTTATCTATTGGGCCAAAAAGTGTAAAAAATTAATACAAAGCTCCTGATACATTGTTACAATAGCAGTTGAAAAATATTAAAGATACAGAGGAACAATTTTTTTTTATAAGCATTTGAAGTTAAAATGATGACAAAATTTATCAAATTTAAAATTGAATAATTATTTTGTAGTTAAAAATTTATAAAATGTTCAACTTTTATATCTAAGGATTGAAAATTTAAAACAAGATTCCACGTAAGTAGTTAATTCTGTTACCAAAGAATCAAAAAATACATAAGCACAGATTTTTTTTATACTCATTTTAAGTTCAAATTTGGACGAAATTACATATAAAAAAACCTGGAATAACTATTTTAGTTATTTTGTTGTGATTGTATAATATTACTTGTGGGTACTTGAAACTTCTAAAGTATACTATTATATATCTATGATAGTATCACGGTTTGTTGCTGATGTATAACGCGTTATAATGGATATTGTGATATGATTAATTTGGAATTTATTATAGGTACCTATTATAGGTCAATTTTTTTTTTTAATACCATAGATTAAGTATAATATATCTTATACCTAGATTCAGTCTCCGCTCAGAATCGTTTTTCTTATACAATGATATTCTATCATTGAATTCAAATTTAATACCATCCATTATACAGTGACCCACTTGTAACCTACTATACAGCAGAGCGACATCCACTTGCCCACATTTTTATATGTTTATGCAATATATTACCTATTATATATTTTGAGATTTTCTTCGAAAATAAATTTTTGGCTAACGTATGTCGATTGTCTTACATCGATACTCGATAACAATCACTAATTAAGAATATATAATATACACACTAAAAAAATATTATATCTTAATTTAAATTTTTACATACCTACTTATCTGTGTAAATAATTGGAACTAGAAAATAATGAACAATTTTGTTATTTTTCCTTAAAAAAAGAACTAGTTCATTTTCTCGTTCTTTTTTTATAAAAAGGAATTCGTTCCTTCCAAACACTGTTCCCATAACGTTATGCTATGATTGTTGTCGCAATAAAGTTCTTCGTATATAAGACGTATATTTCGATATATTTTGAATTACTGTTGATATTATTCAATGTTATGTAGATATTATCATATAATAATATATAACGCTTCACAAAGAAATATTATTTTTAAAATTAACAGTTAACATTTTTTATTGAATTTTATCCATTCAATTGCAAATTACTCTTTTTTAGTCGAGTCGATGGCGGTGGCGGTGGTGACCCCGTCATCTCGTTTTATGTTGTCTCTCTCTACATTTTACTTTTACCCTTTTCATCTCTCTTTCTCACACATACACACACTGGTGTATGGTATAATTTTTTTTTTTTGATACTTCTCTTTCCACCGTCCCTATGATGCCTGTTCGCTACCGAATTTCCTCCGCCACGAGGTTAAATGGGCCGTATAACCGGAACCCAAAGGTTGATATTTGTTCGCCGATCACGTAAGCTGCGTAAAATAAATAATGCGATTGGCCCGCGTCCAACCGGGCAGCAATGGCCGGATGGACCATAATCACATATATGGTTCACAGTGCGAATCTCTGATAGCGGCGTCTGTCTTGTGTGATATAGTCGGATGACCTGGCGGAAGTGATAGGACGGGGGAAAAATAACAATATAAAAACATTTTGTTCGTTTCATACTTATATATAGGTATATGTTACATAATATAATTTGGTTTCCGTGTTTATAATTTTTTATAAACTGTTAAAAACATAAAAAAAAAATATATTTTATAATCGTACACGTGGCTTTTATATAATATAGTAAGTTAGGAAACCTAACCTACACGTCGCCCTGTCTCGTTAATAATAGTATCTACTAACTAGTAATAATAACAATAACAACAACAACAACAATAATATTAATAATAATCATTTTAAAACATTATACACACGTACATTTTAATTATAATAGGAGACCGGCCCACCCGATCCATTAAACCGGCCACCACCACTGTTGTTGTTGTTGTTGTTGTCGTTCCTCCCCCTTGACTTTGCACCGTGTGCTGTACGAGAATGCGTTTCGAACACCTTGCATAAATAAAAGTATGAGGTAATGCCTCCGAGATCCTAGGGTTGGTTCGCCGTACAATCGGTTGGTTGCGTTTCGTTGGCAAACATTTCCAAACGCATTCAAAGTTGCTTACTTGAATGTTTAAAAAAAAAGCGTAATGAGTGACCACAAACGAAATGTGTATTGTTCTTTCCTTCACACCTAGCCTAAATCAGTTCAAATAACGTTATTTTCGGCCGTCTGTATTATACTATAGTGCCTAATGGTTGTTTGACACATGGCCATATCTGCAGTTGTTGTAGTAATGTACTATTAAACACGTGTTGTACATTCATATTGTAAAATTTCTTAGAAATGTATGGCTAATATTATATTGCTGCCACGAATAAACTTATAAGAATATTTTATTATGCAAATAAACCATTACACCAAGCTGCAGTTTGTAATTTTAATAATGTACATCGGTACTCGAAAATTCCCTATGCAAATAAATAATTTAAACGGATTTAAATTGATAGAACAGGTGTGAGTGAATATATATAACGTAATAAATCGTGTGTAGTGTATTTAAAGACTCAATGATGCCTTGTTACTCCATATTAATGTTGCATAATGTTGCGATATAGAAATTAAGTAAGAGAATAATATTATTATCCAAAAATCTGCCTATTTCTAGATTATTGTTTTTCTCATTTATTTTGTTTTTATATGTCTATACAATATTTATTATTATTTAGTAATTATAATGACTTTCACTATATTATGTTGTTCTGCTGATGTTCTCAGTTATTTAATTCACTATAATACGTGTTTGCATCAAAGTAATCTGAGGATAAAATATTAATCGATTGTTATGAAAATAGAATTTGAAAAATTACTAGGTAAAATAATAATAGTTGATATCGCCATTTTGTTTAATACTAGAAATTATTATCTGGTTTTAAAAACTATTTCCATGTTTATTATACAAGGAATTTATTATACATTTTAAATATGTGTATTGTTCCAATTGTTTTTATATTTCTAAATTGTTTGATAGTTAATTGGTTTTTGACTATTAAATTAAAGTTAAGTACTTAACTAACCCAACATCAACGTTATTAATTAATAACCTGCCAGATTTAGTATAGATTTTTCTTTTTCTTACTGTGATTTTATTTAAAACTGGTACGTTATAAAATCTATACTTTATATGGTTGTGATAAATAATAATAAAAAAGTTATACAGTGAAATTTCCCCTAACGGACACCTCCTAATAGTGGAAGTTTTCTTGGGGACCAACTACAAACATTCTACAATCTGAACCCTCTAAATAATGAACGCCTCTGGATAGAGGACAACATTTCAGCGACTGAGAGTGTCCGGTATTTAGAGGTTTCACTGTAGGTACATATTACAGTGTTTAGAGCACAAAAATATCTTCAGTTCCTTATTAAAAGTACAGTGACATATATGTACCTATATTGCCTATATGTTACGCCGTTTTACACATTATTAATGTTAGATAAAAAAAGGTTAGCCAGTCAATGTTTTCAAAGACGAATTTGCCTTGCAGCGTACTGAAACTACCACAATAGTGTACCACAACTTTTAGTCAGGTAAGCCCTTTTCGTACTTATGTCACCCTCGGGTTAATATTTCTCCGTGTTGTTGTGTTTCGTGTTCTCAGCTGGTTTATACGTATTATTATTCAAGATTGTACTTATATCAATGATGCATTATATAAATGTGTATTTATGAATCTATAGCGAAGAAAACGCAAGTAGAAAGTATATTTTTTTCGGAAGGAAACTGAGTAAAAAAATCACGAATAATTCAACAGATACCCACAATATCATATTCTAGTACCCCCTGCCACCCCAGAAAACTCTTATATTTTATACTCCTTACGCCTTTGTCGTTTTTTCATCAGTATTGTTGTATATTTTTTTCGTATCAACGGTAATACATGCAAATAAAAAATAATCTAAATCTGTATAGTGTATAAGTATAGGTACTAGCCACTAGGTACTTAATATAATATGTAAATATTTTACATTATAAAATATATAAATATATTATATTCATATATTTTAGTACCTAGTTATGTGATCTGTTATAACTGTTTACTTAATGAATTTGAATCAGGTTTGAAACCCGGTTAATGAGAAAACGACACCAGAATAATATGTAAACTCGGTTTTTATTTGTAAATCGATACTGGAAAAATATTGTGCAACCGTCTGATATTTATACTCAATAATAAAATTATATTTTTTCCTTTTTTCAATTATGAATGACTATGACTATATGAGGACAAGACTCGCATGGCCGCATGGGCATGGATAATCCACAAAATAAAACATAGCAAAATTATGTTTTGGTAAATAATTACCCCTTCTTGCAACACCAAAGCTCAAAATAAAATGAACAGATTTTTCTATTTATTTTTTACTTGTGTGTTATTATTGTTATTAATGGTTCTCTAAAATAGAATCCAATTTTCTTCGGTTGGGTATACAAGAGTTGATATTTGACTAAAATAAAACCTGAATTAAAGCTAAAACTTAAATTAATGCAATCGACCGATTGTGAAAGTTATACCTTTTTGGTCAAACGATTGAGAACATAAAAATTCATAAATAGAACTCGCCTATTTTATCCAAAAAAACTAATACGATTGAGAACGAATATTTACGCCATAATATCATTTAATTGGCTGTAAATCGATTCAGTACATTGAATTTTCTTAAATGAAAATTCAAGTCTTACGAATCATAATAATAATAATAGTAAATAGCATACATTTTAAAAATAAAATATAATAAATGTATGTATATAGGTACCCATATAAATAAAATATGTGATAAAAATTTTCGAAGTCTAGCTATAAATTAAAATAACTATAATCTTATAAAAAATATGGGAACATAAAATATAATGGGTTAATAAATAATAAGTTGTTATAATTTAAATACATGCCAAATCGCGGATAGCGTTAGCCAATACCTATATTCTAAATATTTTGAAAAATTAACTGCATTTACTACCACGTTTTATATTTATTTTTAATGTTTAATGTTTACTTTATTTACGTTAACTATTTTTTTTTTTTTTGTAATTCTTTTTTGATAGAAAGTATTTTTTTTCTTCTACCATGGCCCATCAGTTCTAAAAATACATCTTTGACTTTTCCATGACTTTAACATTGTAGACAAAAAAACCATTTAAGCCTATTTTCTAGGTCATCAAACTTTTTATATGCATTTCAAAGTTGATTTTCACTATTTATTTATTAAATATGGCAACGTTGATTAATAAAAATAATATTGAAATCGTATTACTTACAATTCCGTTTTCAACGATACAATTCTCAATCGTATTTGACCAAAAATTAAAACCAGGAACTCAAAAACTGTAACCAGGTGTAACCCCACGGGTGTTACCATTTTCAACCAAAAGTGTACCTCCTTTGTCCGCCAATATAAATACTACGAATAGTAAATTAATTAATGCTAGACTATGTCACTCAACTCTGCTCATCTAAAATGTAATTACTTGTAACAAATTTACTACCTATTTGTTAGAAATTGGGTTTGAATATATTTAAGTTTTCAGGAAATTGTTCTACTTCAGAATATTATGAAATAAAAAATACATGCAGGATACCATGATAACTTTATTTGGAAATCATTATTAATGTTCAAAATTGGACGTACAATTTTAATTGATTTCAAGTTAATTAATTTTGTAGTTATTCAAATATTTTTCATACAAATATATAATTAACTTAGTTTTTAAATTGTGTTTTTAGTTTAATTAATCGATATACCTACGTATTATGATACATTAATTAATAGCTATTTGTTATCAATGTTTATTATAAAACAAATAACAAATTTAAATTTCTTCACTGTACATATTATGCTATAGTACAAAAGTTTTAGTTCACGTTTTGAACATTTGAGTCTAAATTTTAAATAAATATACTCTTTCTAGAATATAAAAACAGGCAATAAAACTAAAACGATACCTTTTTTTTATTGGTATTATTCAAACTGTGTGATTGTATTGGTTGAGGGTAAATAACATAATGCATATTAAAATAGTTGTGCTAAATTTATTCTGGATTCTTACCAATATATTTTAAAATGTAAATATATTGACGAAAATATTTTATAATTAAATAAACTGTAAGGTAAATTAAAAAAAATACTTATTTATCATCGAATATCGATCAAAAGTGCAACTCGCATATACTCATATTATCATTTACCATAATCCACCATATTATATTACTTTGTTTCTTTGTTTACACATTTGAAAATATTTATATTTGTAAATTGTTCTCAACCCATATTTTGTTTGTTATCGCACAAATGTCTACCATCATGAGTTTAATTATTTTTCCTCATTAATGAAATAGTGGTTTAGTTGTCTAAGAAGAATGTAAACAATGTGTATAAGTTGTGCATAATGTTTAGATAATAAATTTCTTAGAATATTTTAATTAATATCAATTTTTATTTTCCACGAATAAAATTATTTTTAATGTAATAGGTATCTATCAATTAATTTTTATTTGTTGAATAGAAATAAAAGCAATTTTTTCGGAATAATATTCTTTGCGTATATGCATTATGCAGTGTCATTTTTCAACCCTTTTGTGACACATAGACGGGATGAGTTGTCATCTTCAAATTTAACCATAATTATTTTCTTATGGAAATTAACGAAAATTCATAGTTGCAATAGATGGGGGGGGGGGGGGTGCTAGATAAAAATTATATTTGATTTTTTCTCTACCTATAATGAATTCCCACGCTAATACCTATAGGTATATAACACACTTAAAGAAAAACTAATTTTCACAAATACGTTATTTATAATTCATACTTTATCAGTCATTGTTTGTTTGAATCAAAAAAATATGTGTAGATACTTGGTATCCAATAAATTCAAATACAGTTAAACTAATTGCATTCTCTCAATTTCAACACGTGTAATAATATATACATACGTATTACCGATTATTTGCTATATACACGTCATCTTGAAAAATGGTTCCTACTTTTGTCTAAAACGATTTTCAACGACCATTGCGTTATTTTGACGATAGTAATAATAATAATAATAATATGTGCTTTTAAGGTGAATTTTCTGCTGGCAATGATTAACGGGTTGTTTCCATGCAGCAAATTGGAATCCCCAAGAGACATGACAAATGGCCAAAGCAATATTTGCCCAGTGTTCACTTCTCCCCCTCTTTAATATCCTCTTTAACCCTGTCCTTGCAAAAAACAACCTTCCCTGTCAGTGGACCACTGTTCTGTTCCATATCTAATGTTTAGTCGCTCGTCTAAACACAGATTAGTGCCCCTGGTGCCGTTATACATGGTTTTCAGTGTACCTCGGTTGCCGTTAGTTTTCCAGCCTACTACGGAGTTCGGACACGGGGCATTATGATAGGCCTGAATACTTTTTTTCTTATCATATTGTATCTTTAATATAAACAGAACCTTTGCGTATAGTAGAATATTTTAATTTTAAAAATTATTTAAAAATTAATTTTTTGTATTTTATATGTATAATTGTTATTATAAATGTTTATTAGTTGGAGGATTTCATCGAAAAATATATTAAATAATTTGCCTTTTCTTGAGATTCAATTAATATTAACCAAGTTCTTAAGGTACAAATAATAATTATAGGTACATAAATATTATTTTTTCAGTTAAGAAAATATATGACCTTTAAACTGATGTTATAAATACGACCGACTAATATTACTAATTAACTTATATTTGTGTAAAATATTTTTTATGGAAATTGGTATGTATTTGAATCAGTAAAAAAGAAACATTAATAATTATTGTATCATGTTTTGTATTTTAAAATTTTTTTTATGAATCTGGATTAAAGATATGGTTTTATTTATTTGGAATGCATACGAGGTATAATAATAATATACTTACTAGCTTAATCGACTCACGCGGAATTTTGTTTTTATTCATTTTTAATCTCTATAGTAATAATAATATCGAAGAATTTAATGGACTCTACAACATTCCTTTAGAGTTTAGACCATGGGTTTTTGGCCAAAAGATCAAAAGTCGCCACCGGGAAAATTATTTGTGAAAAGAAGTCTTTGGAAATACGCCGTTTTCACTGTTCCCGTACAGAGGCTGATTTATGAGTAGGTCCCTAGTGGGAATTCCATATATAAAGGTTTGGCCCCCAAAGTCCAATTTTTAACGCCAAAAGACCGAAAAACATGGTAAAATTCACAACAATACCTTTGGTTGTGATTTTTATTATTATTTAACTTCAATACATATTTTTTTTAGATTCTAATAAAATAGTAAAATATTTTACAGCAAGACCATTATTATTCTTGATAGCATATTTTCTGAATAATACTATTTTCATTTAATATACATTTATATTATTTTTACGTTTTACGGGTGTTTGTTTGTAAATACCTACCTTTAATTTAAAATATAATATAAAATTCAAAAGTATGTTGTTATTATAAATAAAATCTAAAAATTTTGCGTGAAATCGTTGTCAATTGTTATCTCGATTTTTTAAGGTAAGTTACAAAATTAAAGAAAAAATATATCAAACTAAAGTACACGTTGTTAAACAAAAATCGGTGAACGACTAACGAAGTGATGAAAAAATTGTTTGTTATTGTATTCGCAGTGTATACACCTGCCGCCAAAATCGCTGTGCTCCGAAGCGCTCCGACGGGTGGCGTTCGTGCTGGTAAAGTGGTGGGGATCGCGAAAAAAAACGTGTTTTGGTCGGCCGCCGCGCCGTATACGTTCTTTCGTGGCGCGGAGTATACAAAATATATTTTTTTTTAAATTATAACGATTATATTGTTCTTAATATTGAATAGAATAAAAATACACGTAAGCTAAATGAGTAAATGCAATTTTTGTTGAAAGGGCGAATTGTTTATTTCATTTACATCAAGTTGTTTTATAAATGAAATCAAAATAATATCTCTGTTATGCAAAATAACTTGATACATATTTTACTTTTATTCTGATTCGTTGCACTGTTGAAGGTTTTAATAGCACCAATGAGCAATGACACAGTTCTAAGAATTGTCCTCTACAGTTAAATATATAATAAATATTTAAATATCAATTGTAATGATATGTTTTGAAATTGCCGCACGTATCAAAGTCATTGCTGTTACTAATTAACAGACTTCGATGCGGCGGCGGGTAAGTGCAATCATTTCAATATCATTACAAACAACTGGTGACGATAATACGTATTCTAGACACAGTTGGACCATGGTCTTTGTGGTGCATTTACTTTGACAACGACTTGTCCTGATCGGCATTGACGCGCTACAACAATGATTATATGTGTTTATGGGCGTGTGTAGTACGTGACCAAAGAAGTTTTGGTTGGGACTGTAAACCATTTTCGAGTTGGAATGTTTCGATAAAATATAACAAAACAAGATTTTTGAATGTTCATAACTGCGTTTGTTTCAATCCTCTACCACGTTGAAGTGAAATTATCTGGGTCGAAATTATGTGGACGAATGGATCGAGCGGAGAAAATACCGTATAGGTATAAAATCATGGAATGAAATTAATTTCTAGTCGATCTATTTTGACATATTGTATGGAGTTTCGTACTTATAATTCACTTAATTCGGCTAGAAAATATTACTGATCTCTTTGAAAATTTAATAACAGAATAATTTTATGACATATTTATTTTATGAAATAACCATTTAAAAATAGTTCCTACCTTAATAGTTAATATAGGCACTTGGTTTTGGATAAGAAACAAATAAGTAACCAATAGACCAATAGGGTCATGTAACAAATAAAATATTATTATACAACTGTGTAATTTTATGTCACTAGTTTGATTAGAATCTTTAAAATAAAGTATTTAGAGACTTAGCGGCATCCCTTTATGGTATACAGTAAAACGTTTTTGATGCACAAATACATTATTTGTATTCATGTTAGACATTTTTTAGTATGTTGTGTATACAATTATCACCATTGTTATTTTAAAATACATTTAACAATGTAAATTAAAAATAAACGTTTAAACATACCTAAGTAGACAATATTATAAAACAATAAATCTAGTTAAAATGTTTTGGTAATTAACATTTTTTTTTTATTTAAAATATATTTTATTTTTTTTGAATATAATAAATGTTATATTTTAGGATTAGGTAATTTATAATATTCTTAATGAAGTTTTAACAGAATGTATTATACTTTAACAGCTATTTTATATGAGAATAAAAATTATTTATGACAAGCACTAGGCAAATGTGTAACGGCGCATAGTTAAACAGATTTGAAACCGGTAGGTATTGAAAATATAATTTATAATTGAGATTACCAGACAATGATAACAAAAACCAGAAAGGAGAGGTTTTTATAAATTGAGTTAGTTGAAGGAGAGAGCTGAACAATTAATAAACAAAGTATGGAAGTCACATGACACACCTATATCCAGTACCTATCTATTTATATAAAGTTGTTTGTTGAAACATTTAAACAAAATACCTACTTAATGTAAAAGAATATTTAAAGCTGTAAACAAGTACCTATTTATTTGTCAAGTTCATGTTTGTCTAAGAATAAACATATTAAAATTTAACTTTTTGTATGTAAAATCTGCGATGCCTAAAATATTGACAAGAGTGATTTTAAACTATGTAGAAGTAATATTTTTTCATGAATATGAATATTATTATATAGGTATCTACTTAGTGTAATAGTCCCAAGATCTACCTTTGTGTAACAGCTAATGCGATTCTGTCCGCTCTAATGGAAAAGTTACTGAGCCGATATACATACATCTAAATAAATGGCTTGGAAGTAGTTTGAAAATAGTATAGCTCTTTCAAACTAAAATTCAAACATCTATCATTTTTTTATCGTTAAATGTATAATAATATTCTTAATAACATTGCATTTAGAAAATTCGGTACATGGTGCATATTTTCACTGATGATAATTTCTATCTTTAACTATTTTTCAAACTTTGTAAAGTTATTATGCTTAAATTAATTTTAAATTCTGTGCCTTACTATTTTAACTTGAATTAAGGTCGTCGGAGGAGGTGCGTTTTTTAGTACTAAAACGAGTCTTATAGAAAAAACTCACTCCTGTAGAATAGTTAGATTTCGATTTTGTTTTTCTTTAAAAGGAGAACATTTCACAGGTCAGATCTAAGTCTAATTTTCAAAATTACAATTATAAAGGCTCAAATAATCCAAGAGTAGAAATTTACAAGCGATATAAGGGAACTAGATGAACTATTGGGTTAAGTGTCTTTCATAAACATGAAAGTAATGATAAATCTTACTTTGAAAATGATTCTGAGCAGTTATTGATTTAAACAAAGATGTTAAATATTAGCACTCTGTTGATGCTTACGTTTTTAAATTATTTTTTATTATATTGTTGCGTTCGAAAATCGCTGTATTTTAAATAAGTCTGTGTTCAACTGTCAATTTCTGTAAGAAAAAAAGCTAACCATTTGATTACAGTTGTTGAGCTTTGTGGGAATTTTTACAGAAAAAAAATAATACACTGTTCAGAAAAATTCTGAGTGTAGTTAGAATTTAAACGAGATTAATGATATTTTCTAGTAATATAAATAATCAATTAATGATTTTTTTTTAACTCAGTTAAGTTAAGTTAATATGCACCAATAACAAAAAGTTAAAAGTTAAAAGTTAATTTAACTATAGGTTAACTCAGTTAAGTTAAAAATTAATACACACTTTTTGTTAACTTTTTATTAAGTTAAAAAAAAGTTAATTTGTTTATACCACGCTAACATACCTACTTAATTTTTTTCCAACCCAAAACTAAATTATAGACTATAGTGTTTATATTTTATACAGTGTTTCCATATTAGTTAAATTCGAATTATATACATTTTTTACTTTAAACAATTCACGGTAAATGTTTTTTGACATGAAAACGAAATATACTTAAGTAGTGAAATATGATAAAATTAAAAACAAAATAAATTAACTTAACTTAGGTACTTCTTGAAATGAAAAATTAACTCGTTAATTTAACGTTAATTAAAAAAGAAATTTAGTAAGTTAACAGTTAAATTAATGAAAAGCCAAAATTAACTAGTTAAGTTAAAAAGTTAATATAAAATTAACTTATTAACTTAACTTTAACTTTTTAACTCGTTAATGCCCAGCCTTGTAAATAATTAATGAAAATGTTAAGCTATTCTCAAAGAAAAGTACTATGTTGTTCATAAACAATTTATGTTAAATTATGTTACACCTTTTAAGCCCTTTTCTTGACCTTCTTATTTTGGTCTATTATTTGAAATATAATAAAATAGACGATAATTTATCTGAAAATCCTAAAGTTAGAGTGAAAGACACGTACGCACAGTTGGGCCGACAGCGTGACGTGACATACCCAATTGCATGCCAACAAGTATTTTATCCATGTTCGTCTCTCTGATTTTCTGCTGTTTTCATGTCCATGCTATGGTGTTCAATGACATGTATTTCTTAGAAAATAATCGTTTTGCGGAAAAATGATTAGGATAGGAGTACAAAAAATAAAATCTCGATCAGAAAAACGTGTTAAATAAATGTAATGCAATCAACATTTACTAAAAAAATTATGAAATTATATTTATAATTTCATAATTGAAATAGAATGTACCTAGGTACTATTGTTTTATTTTTTAATCAATGAAACAAAATAATATAATAAGTTAGTCTACTTTACATAACTTCTAATGGTAATTTTTAATGATATTATTATTATACTCTTGGAGTGCCTGTATTGTGTATAATTTCCAAATTACACTGCTCATCTACACGAACGATATTGTATGTATGCCTAGGACTAAAAGTGGTAATTCACATTCGTTGTGTGTCCAACATGTTCATTTCGATAACATTACCTAACTTTCGAAACGATTCTGAACAGTTCTCCGCCCGACTATAAGGCGTTGGCCTTCGCCCCTTTTCCCTCTCATCATCCTCGCACGTGCAGGTGTACTCGATACAGTGATCTCTCGCGGTGCCGTCGAAACGTACTTTTTTGTTCGATGTCAGCGCTGCCACCGCCACGTAGGTACCGTAGCTTTACTCGGGGAGCGATATTTCTCTCGGCGAACAGCGTATTGCACGGGTGGGTCTGGCCGGGAGCGGGTGGGAATAACGGAAATAAAACAAATTGCCCCCCATGTGCCGTTTGTCTTTTAAAACGCTCCGGTGGCTCTCGACCACATATCTGTCTTATCATTGCGCGATTCCTTTCCGCCGCGTCCGCGTGCCGCAGAAAAAAAGCTGTCCCCGCCGCGCCTTCGTCTGCCGCATTTCCTTCGTTAACGGCGTTTCGCGTTTTAGTGGATTACCGCCGCCGAAACCGAGCCACGCGTTCCGCTGCAATATACCGCCTGCGAAACGTTCCTTATTCCGTATAATAATATATGTTCGCCACCGTTGGAACCCTACCAAAAGCCGACGACTCATGTAGGGCGTTTGTGGCGTGTGTATATATATATAGCGGTACTCTGCGCCTGGATGACGCGTTGTTTGCGATGACAAACCGACGAGGACTTATCGACTACGCAGGAAACATACGGGTTTTTTGAAGAATGGTACACACCTATCCATTATAGACTCCGTCCGACTATCGATTATATTATTATAATATAGAAACCAACCATACCTTTTAGACTGCATTGCTAGTTTACCGAATTGCTTATTGAAACAATTAATTTAAGACCATAGTCGTGTTGTTAAATTTATTAATGTATATTTATGTCTGATTTATTTAAAATACCCATATCATGATTTATTACATTATATTAGATTACAGTTTCTCTTACGAAAAGTGTGCAATTATTATGTTATATACCTACTATATATTGGTAGGTATTGATTATTAAAATCAATTGGCGCTCTTTTTAAATTGTTGAATGCACGCAATTTATTGCTTCGTCTCACGCACTACGTTGTCGACAAATATTTAATTTAATTTAAGACTAGGATAGGTAGATTACCTATATAGTACGAACGGTAAAAATATGCAAGTAAAATTTCAATGAAATGTGCCGTAAAACAATTTCAAAATGTATATTGTATCGATATCCTATATTTAACATAGTGTTATTTTTTCTAATTTATTTGAATTTTTAGATTTAACCATAAATTACATACGTTTTGTCAATAAATAAAATATTATAAGTCCATAATTAATCTTATTACATTTTTCCATTGCAGAGTCAATGCATATACCTTTTTAATGTACTGGAGCACAACACAATTATTATTCGAAAAATTAAAATATTCGGTGCAATTGCCTAACACGCATAGGCGTTCGCCCGTTGCGGTATATACCGTAAAGACGGTTCCAAACCAGCACCACGTTCGTCAACCACGTGCGTATTCACACGCAGAGACCCGAGTCATTTAAATACGCTTTTTTCACTATTTACGTATAATAAAAAATATATGTATAATATAAATTGTTTTGATAAATGTACATCCCAACTTCCCATTTTACAACGCTTAAACAACACGTTTTCTTCACGGAATCTCTGACAGTATGAGATATTGAAAAAAATATTATGTTCTTTACATTTTTTGGACCAAAGTTTATTAAATTTACTTTGTGGTCTTATTCATAATAAGTGAACCTCTTATAAATATTTATTTACTGTTCATCCAAAGCTAGGAAATAAACTGCCCCGCAGTAAATTTGTTTTTTCGTATTTTATATTCTGAGCGGAGCGATGAATGTATAAAGTTCAACAATGTAGTGGGTTATTTTTAAAATGTATTAAATTCTTGTGTCCATCTTTACTTTTTGGAGTATATGATTTGACACATTCATTACAGTGACCTACTTAATGACAAGTACACTCAAAAACTATAATACATCAGAGCGCGTTCCTCGGTTTTCATAAATAGTTTTAAAACTAACTAATTAAAGAAATATTTAAACTTTGCTAGCGATACACTTTAAATAATATGTAGTGACCTCAATTCGTAGGTAGTCTAAAATCTAAATGATTGACATCAGTATATTCGGCATTGAACCCATTAGTAACACTAATGGTTTAGCAGTATTTTGACTTACTGAGACAGTATATTCTGTACATGCATTTGTAATATACATACTAACATAGTATACTAAAAAGTTACCAACAAAATTTTATTATTTTAAAATTGTATGTATTACTTGTAATTGGAAATTATTTCTGTTAAATAAATAATAATAATTATTATTATTATTAAAACTTTACTGTTGGACCTTCCGTAAATATAGTGACTTATTTCTTTACTATTTGGTTAGATGGAGTCACCGCTTCGGGCGGCACTTTTGTAGGAGTGGCTTTTTTTTTATACATCAGTGTTTATTTATTAAACATTTGTATCAACAATTTAAATTGTAAAATGCAATCTAGATTCTGGACTCTCAGTTCTAGTTATCTTTATACATTTATTGATTTATTCAAGCAGCGTGAACTGAAAAGTGGACACCACACAGATATATATTTTTAACATTTAATATCTACTCAAGCCATAAAATGGTGTAATAGTAGAATCTATCATCTCCGGCTATTTTAAGTGTAGCATAGTAAAATTTAGAGTATTAGGCTGAACAGATTGTAATGGCGATTGTAATTATATTTTCCCTAACTTCTCGAAATATTTCTTAATTTTTTACCTAATAAAATATTACAATTTGTATACCATTTATTTTTACAGAGTTTTATTATTTACCCGTGAGTGGTTTATTTTATTTAAAATGTAATAATATATAAATTGTATTTTAAATTATAATATGATACCCCTTACTTGACATTTAATTTTATCTGATTCAATAAAAACTTTGGCTTTGTGTATAATAATATCAGATAGTTAAAATTTTAGTTTTAGTTTACTTTAGGAATTGTATGAGTTATATTTCATAGTTTTAAAAGTATACAATTCAGTACAACTGTATATCCATACAGTAGTCACTGCTTATTCCGGACAAATCGGACAGAAAAGTTTTATCCGGCTTTAGTGAAATTCAGCAAAATCCAGATTAAGCTATGTGTTTTAAGAGATAATGTTTGATTCAGCTCTGTGAATTTTGTCCACGATATGTGGTGATCCAGCTTACCCAGTAGACTGATAAACGGCGACTATTATTGCTCAGATAGAGATGTTTTGGAAATAAACATTAATTATTTAGAGTAATTAAATATGTATCAATCTGTTTCTTAAAAAATAATATCGTATCGTACTTATAATTGTTTTCATTGTGGATTTATTTATGTAGATTTAGATATTATTGTATACTGAATTATTCGTATAAATCATCCTCAAAGAAATTTGATAACTAGGGGGTAAACAAATATCAATACATTCACTTTATTTTTAGGTTTATTAAATTGATGGTTAAAGTTGTTCACGTTAGAAATCCTTTTTACTTATCTGGAATAGAAACTATTACATATATTATACAATTTTGTGAGTAAAAACGCAAGTACGAAAGTAGTTACATTTTATAGTTGGTTTGGGAGCATTAAAATAAAATGTGTAGCTTGGTTTAATTTACGTGAAAGATAACTTGAATAAAACATACGTTTAATATCACGGGGAAGCCTAAACACATCTTTATACAATTATATTATATTTGAATATTTCAACATTTAGTTATTATAGCTCTACAGCAAAGTAAAGTACATAGTGCTTAACATTAAAATAGAACATTTAAACAAAACACGAAATATAATATAGTAGGTAGGTACCACAAGTGTATAACTGTATTATGCATATTGTTTATATTTTTGAGTTCTATTGATTTACCTCAATTGTTCTTTTACTTTAAAAATCAAAGGTTTTCTTTGCACACTTTTTGACCTCCGTTTTAGTATTAACAATATCTGCTCAGCTACTACTGAGGGACTCTATTGGCATATATTTTACGGTCGATTTGATTCAAAATCTGGTCGAATAGGGTTAGATTCCGGGAAGTAGGTCGTGAGGAGTAGCGGAAAGTCCTAGGCTAACCATAATAGACGAACGAGGAAGGAAGTATTTACACGGAGTTCGATAATTTGTTCAGAGACCAGAGAGAAATTCAATTTCTGGACCTTCGCAGGCATTAATAGTAACAAGTGTGCAAGAGATTTGATCCCTGAGTTTATTTTCTTGGTCGAAACTAGAATGCTGCAAACATCTGTGCGTGTAAAAGCATTGATGTTTCAATAAACCTGTAGTGTGTTTATTCTAATTTCATCTTTGATTCAATTATTTTAATTTGTGTGAATTAAATTGATGTAGTGGAGAAATTACCAAGTGCATGAGAAGTGAAAATCTTGGAATTAAAATTACACATTTATACTACTTAGTTTCGGTGGAACTGAATTTTAAATATAAGATAATACATTCACTAGCCAGGTGGTATTTTGCATAACATACCTACTGACTAATAATTCATTTCCATCGAAAATTTTTATTTGATAGAGAAATTGGTGTGTGAAGGGGAGGGGGATAAAGAGGAGAGGTAATTCCATTTTGGGTTAGTCATTAAATAAAAAGTGAAGAGAATAAATATAGTTTTGTAATAATGTAATTATTGTAATCAGTATTGTCATGTTATAAAAATCAAAATCTTATCAGATATAAAATTAAACAATGTGTATACCTATTGGCTATTGCTTAATAGTTTATGATTATCCTACTACATGTTTTGTTGATAATATCATACAATATGTTTAATTTGCTCACACATTTTCAAATGGTTTTGGTTTTTGTAGCGCATTGTAATATTTAAGTAATATGTATATTATATATAATATATAATATATATATATTATGTTCAGGTAATCTGGTGTGTTCAGTGTGACGAATATGTACTTATAGTAGGTATAGAATTGGGAAAAGAGTAAGTTTTTTCTTTTCAACTTGTTTTACCTCCATCCTAGGTGCACGATGTACCATTCGTGTTTGCAGAATACCGAACCCTAGTCATAAATCTAGTCCCGAGGGAAGAGGCGTGGATGGCACCAGAGGTGCAAGCTAGAGTCGCTAAAAATATTTCAGAAATCCGGACAGTATGCAAAAAATGTTGGGTCAGCCATTTAATCACGCGGGTAAGTCGAAGCAACGTAGTTGGTACCTATATATAGGAAGCTGAATATTTATTACATGTCCCTTTACCACCTCCACTATTCCACACGCCAAGTTTACAATCCCCGTGTGTATGTGTTCTTGTGCCAGTGTATCAAGCTATGATAATTTTTAATGTGAAATTGGGAATTGCCACCTCTTTCGATAATTTATTATTACTATTATTATTATTATTGTTTGATTTGATCGAATATTCATGTTTTGTCACCACTGTGGATTCCCGAGTGAATGCCAAACTACTGATTCTCCTCTATCGTATTTCTACTACAGTTGCCTGAAATTTTGGCCATAAACGAGACGATGATCCCTCGAGAGTTAGGTTGGTAAGGGATGAACGTAAAAAAATAAAATAAAAATACGTATATTTATTCTGTGCGTGATTTGAATAATAATAACGTTACGCCGTTGACGTTATGCCGAAATTTCGGGTTTCAGTACTATATTCGTTTATTTACATAGGATATGAACGATTCATTCTCCGATTGGGAATCTTAAAAAAAAAAAATGGATTATTTGGTTCTTTACGGTTACCTAAACGATATCGACTACAACTGAAATCCAAATCTACCCTGCTTTTAGTAGTTTTTGTTATGTAATTATGTTACGAATATTATCAAATTATTAAACTATAAAATATTATATTGCTACCTACAAATAAATATTAACTATTTTCCAAGATTTATAATTTTTTTTTTGTATTGTGATAAATTGGTGAAGTTTGTTTTTCTGTAGGTATTTTCTGTTTGATGAACAACTAAAAACTTAATTATTATTAGAATAAAGAAAATTAACTACCTATTAATGAATTAAATCAAATATTTTTACTTAAGTCACAATCTAATAACTGTTGAACATTTATTTGTCAACTATTTGTATACGTTTTTGTTGAATAGGAAAATACTGTAAATATATTATTTTAAATTATTTTTTTAATTATTTTATTTTATATTATAAATATTTTATTTTTGAAGTTTATCAAATACCTTTTCTTTCAAATAAACAAAATTTAACATCCTTCTAATACCTAAATATGTAAAAGAGTGAAACTGAGCGTTGCTTAGATCATTCTGGAAAATATTTTTTACTTATTTAACATGGACAATTATGATAGAAAATATGACGAGTTCTACCACAGTCTGGTGTCCATCCTCATAATATCATAACATTTTATTTTTTTGTGAATTAAATAATATTCTTATTTCATTATGACGTGCGGAGCGTATGTACGCTCTGATACAATCAGTTGTTTATACCGTTTGTTCAACGGTTTGTTGAAAGCGGAAGATAATTTGCTACTGGACGAGAAGCGTTATGACGCTCTAGTCCGTCAATTAATATTAGTTACAGATCTAAACATGATCAAACTCTATTAATATAAGACAAATAAGATTAAGATGGTAAATAAAAATTGATCTTCACATTTTGTTGATCACAACTCTCAAATGGTTACAAATTATAATATAATATAATAGTTCAATATATCGATTATGAGTAAAGTAAACTTAAATATTTTTAACTCCGTTATGAATAATATGATAAAAATCTCAAATACACAAGTGCCTTTCTATGCTCTCTAGGATCTTGTATAAGATGCATATGTCCCCTCCGGAAAATTGAAAAGCAACGAAAATTCAAGAATTTAGACGGTTTGACAATGTCGCCGAAAGTTTGTGTATGATTTTGGAAAACTTTTACCGAAACGTTTTGCCCGTGGTATTTTAACTATAAACCACAGTAACCTGTTAATTCATTTATCAGACGAAACTATTGCTAACATTAATTATAATAATTGTTCTGAGTAAAGTGAAAACTCTTGTTTTTAAAATTTAATATATTTTTAAAAACTTTTAATTTTTAAATTTAAAGATATTTTTATTTAAAATGTATGTTTCTTCGTGTTTATTTTTAAAAGTTTTCTCAGTTATTTATTTATAATAATAATAACAAGATTATGTAATTATATTTTATAGAAATTAATATTGTCATAATGGATTTGGAAAATAATATGTCTGTCTACCATATTTTAACTAATTCATGTAAAGTTTTCAAATTAAATACATCAGTTGGAGTATGGACATTTGTAACAATTTTCATTATATAACAAGATTACAAATATAGAATCTATATTTTGTATATGATAAATGAAGTGGAGAAAATTAAATTTCGAAACCAGTATTAGAATTGAAATCTAAAGCGTGGTTTGCAAATCTATTATTATGCTTATTTGCATAGAGATAAATTGATACAGCAAGGAAATATTAAGAGCTGAATAATAGTGTACGAGCAGGACATAGTTTAATTAAGGAAACATTGCATCAACATTTCTTAGGAAGACACTATTTGCTTAGATTTCCAAAAGTAGAACTCCAATCTATCCAAGTATAGATGATTCGTAAACAACAATTCTCAATCAGATATTTCACCAGTATTTTTATCTATCAAATTAGTATAATAATGCTTATTAATTACATAAAATTAATTAATTTAAATAAATTAAACCAATGTATATACGCTATAACAATAAAACGAATATTTAAAAACAAGATAGATGATTTTATCAAATTAAAAACTATCACACTTCAATTAAATAAATGCATTTTATAGTACAACCAATTTACAATTTCTGATTACGAATTATGACATCAAAAATGGAATTTTTTACATTATGCCTTATTGTCCATTGTTCTAGTCACAATTTTCTATCAACAATACTATACTTACATTATTGCATTTCGATGATAACGGGTGATGAAAAACGTTTGATAAAATAACCATTGTATCAAAAACATATTATGTAGGAAAAAATATCCTTGATAATATTTGAAGTTTTTTAATTGAAAATGGTACAATTCAATTTTTAAAGAAAACTCATTGTCAACCGATTGAAATATTTCCTTTTTATTCTCAATCTTATTATCAAAAAGTTATCAAACGACACTTCTGTATCAATGATACTAATATTGGAATTGGAACTTTTTTCCTTATGTGCTTGTTTATAAACATGATTTTTAATTATACTTGGTTTATTCAGTGTTTGCATTTTGACGGTTCGAATTCAATTTATTTTTGGATTTAAAATAGTTTTAATATAAACTTTGTTGATTTAAATTCTTTTATTTTTATTGGTGTCGAAAATTGTATTATTGTCGAGTTTACCGAGTTGTTAATTTAAATTTAATACATAACTAATAATAAGGGTAAAAAATATAACTTCAAACACTGTGGATTTCAACATGGGAAAAGTAAGAACGATATCATCTGTCTATTCATATGTAATTCGATCAACCACT
This sequence comes from Acyrthosiphon pisum, assembly GCF_005508785.2. Classification (NCBI taxonomy): domain Eukaryota; kingdom Metazoa; phylum Arthropoda; class Insecta; order Hemiptera; family Aphididae; genus Acyrthosiphon; species Acyrthosiphon pisum. The sequence continues at coordinate 53,424,853 of NC_042495.1, forward strand.
GTTATTATATGCATGTAATACTGTAATCCTCTTGTAAACATCGTGCTTACATTTGAATTGAACATCTTACAGACGGACTTCGGGTTGCCGGTCGCATTGTAAACAATAACCTTCTTTTGAGCTATTTACTTTATTTTGATTAAAAAAAGATCCCTATTTGCCGGAGAATGGTTTTTATATTATTGATTTATACTTGAGATATTCATCTGAAACAGCATGCTAGCTATACTTTTTCATTTCTTCTCTTCGTGTAACGCCACTACGAAATTATATTGAATATCAAAGAAAATATATTTTATATAGGTAATTATTAATGATTCTCCATTCAAAATTAATCCATCCAATATAAAGGTCATATTTCTAAATTATAATGACACGTAAATTGTATAACTTTTTAGGTGTAGTTATAAAATTCAATTATTGATGTATATTGAATATCTAATGTGTTATTTTTATTGATATTGAAAAAAAAATATGTCATCTGTTTATGTCCATTTGTTTCAATGAATTGGCTCTTTGATGTAATATTGTTATAATTAAATAGAGCGATAACGATAAAATAAACTTAAATAAAAGAATTTATCGATAGTTCATGAGTTTTAATCGTGAATGATGGTTACGTTTTGAAGTATGGATCGCTAAATACTTATGGAAACAAATAAATATATTTTAGTCAAACGTTTATCGTGATAGCCAGTTTTTGGGTGACGAAGGCAAACGAAGACGTTTTATATATCATCGATAATCACCATTTTGAAGAGAACGCGTTTCCTTTCTCTGCACACGAATTTATATTAATCACCGATTTCTACAATAAAATCATTGCACGTGTATAGTGAACCAAGGAAGTGTATTGAAATTCTCTGTCTTCTCATTTGTACCATCACACGTTATCATTCCGAGAATCAATTAAATACTTCTTCATGCCTACCTATTGTATTCCCGCGTCTGTACTTTATTAAAAATCACTACACTCACCTCCTCTACCGTTTTTGGTTTTGAAAGGATTAAGCAAAGAGTGACAGTGGCCTGTCAAGAATTTTCCTATTTTGAGTGATCACCAACGTGATATATACGCTTTAAATAATCTATATAGGTAGTATTAAACAAACATGAATTTTGTATTTATTTTTTAACGTTTCAATCGTAAAATAACGTACGCACGGCAGCGTCACAGATTGGCAGAGTCAGATGTATTACGATAGTTACGTATTACTACCGATGATCACAACAACTGGCTTCCGTTCATTTTTCCGGTCGGCTAAGTTGAAAACTTATTCTCTACCGTAAAAATCGTGACTCTGTATCTACACTGGACTTTGATTCCAAACGATGCTGCGCCGAGCTGTCGCCAAGTACGATAATCTAACGCAGGGGTCTGCAACCTTTTTTTTACTGCAGGCCAAATTTGAGATACGCTTTGGAAACGCGGGCCAACATTTTTATAAATTACTATTAAAAGCTGCTATGAATAACATCAAAAGAAAAAATTATAAATTCATTGTATTTAATTAATTCAATAAATTAAAAACAATGAAAATTAAATGAGAATAATATATTAAATATAATATTATTTTCAAAACATTAATTAGCTTGGCTAGCCTACAGTTATGTAAAAAATAAAATAAATATTAATAAATAAACCAAATACAAAAATGAAATATTTAATTTTTGACATATTATAGACTTGAGCAAATAACACTCAACATTACATTTCTTTAATATTGGATAAAAGTTTTTAAATAGAGACTATAATATTATAAACAGAATATTAATAGATTCGCAGCCCTTTCAGCACAGATCTCTGATTTTGTATTTTATCTCAAATAATTGTATTAAACAATTTGTAAAAAAAGTTTTAGATTCTGAGTGGAACGATGAATGTATTGATTTTACAATGATGTGTTTTTTTTTATTTTTATTTTTTATTTTATTTTTTATTTTTGTGTCTGTCATCATCTTTTAGGACAGTAAAAGTGCTTGGATTTTCTTCAACAGTACCTTTTCTGATAGGAAAGTGAATCTAGTTGGTACTTTGGGGGGTCAAAAGTAAAATTTTTCCAATAGTTTTCAAAAGTGCCGTGAAAAACAAAAGAAAAATTAAGGAAAAACGGGAATTTTTACGCAAAATCTGTTTTCGAGAAAATTGATTTTGGTTTTTGGTGTAACTTTAAAACGAATGACTGTAGATACATGACATTTTCACTGGTTGTTTATATTTCTATTTTCTATACATGATAAAATTTTCAAAATATTTTGATTTGTTTTGAGCTGTTTACGGACAATTTCAGTTTCCAATTTAATTAGTTATTTTTTCTATGAATGTCAATAAAACTTTATTTGTAAAGTGTATGAGTAAAAATACTTGAAAATTTAATACAAGGCTCCTACTATATTGTTACAATGACATTTGAAAAATATTAAAAATCCTTAGTCACAGTTTTTTTTTATTAGCATTTAAAGTTTAAAAATTGACAAAATATGGAAAAATCACGAAAATTACCTAATTATTTTGAGTTTATAATTCGTAAAAATTTTTCTTTTTAGAACTAAGATTTTAAAATGTAATACAAGATTCCTTGTAAAAAAAAAATGTCTATAAGAAACTCAAATTAAATTTTTATGAGCGTTTGAAATTCATATTTTAACAACATTAGGTATTTACTCGATTTCTTACGTAACGATTTTCTTATTTTGTTGTAATTAAAAAACGAATGACTGTAGAAACTTGAAAATTTCACTGAATATTAGCATTTTCTATATACGATAAAATTTTGAAAATAATTTGACTCTTTTTGAGCTGTTTACGGATCTTGTAAGTTTTCAATTTTTTTTAGTTTTTTTTCTATAAATATCAATAAAGTTTTATTTATTGGGCCAAAAAGTGTAAAAAATTAATACAGGGCTCCTGATACAGTGTTACAATAGCAGTTGAAAAATATTACAAAAACATATGCACAATTTTTTTTTATAAGTATTTAAAGATCGAATTTTGACAAAATTTATGAAATTTAAAATTGAATAATTATTTTTAGTTGATAATTTATAAAATGTTCAACTTTTATATCTAAGGCTTGAAAATTTAAAACAAGATTTCATGTAAGTATTTTATTCTGTTACCAAAAAATCTAAAAAACACATAAGCACAGTATATTTTTATAGTCATTTTAAGTTCAAATTTGTACGAAATTACATATTAAAAAACCTGGAATAACTATTTCAGTTATTTTGTTGTGATTATATAATATTATTCGTGGGTACTTGAAACTTCTAAAGTATACTATTATATATCTATGATAGTACCACGGTTTGTTTTTGATGTATAACGCGTTACCTAATGGATATTGTGATATGATTAATTTGGAATTTATTGTTGATACCTATTATAGGTCAATTTTTTTTTATTACTATAGATAAGTATACCTATAATAGGTATGTCTAATACCTAGACTGACAAACCGTCTCCGCTCAGAATCGTTTTTCTTATACAGTGATATTATATCATTGAATTCAAATTTAATTCTATCCATTATACAGTGACCCACTTGTAACCTACTGTACAGCAGAGCGACATCTACTTACCCACCTTTTTAAATATTTATTTCCTTCGACCAATTTAATAAAAAGACATAAGTATGTAAGCTAACGGCGTTTTTTTTTATTTTAACCAGTACAGTAAAATTAAAAGAAATTGTTAAAAAAATTAAAAAATTACCTTACCTACGGTAAACATAATCCCATTACGTCCAAACCTTTAAAAAATAGAAAAAGTATGCTTTTTAAAATTAATCAAAAAAATGTTTAATATTTTAGTGAAAAGTTATTTTTTGACTCAGATTCGACAACGAAAACTGGCTTATTGTAATACTCGTATATAAAATAGTAATATTACTAATTACGAAAAAACTAATCTATTTTTGTCTCATTAATTTGTCAATATAATTTCAAAAATAAATAAAATAATAGCATTTTATAAACAAAGATGGTCATCATTATTGTATACAAGTTGCTTATTATATTGATATAATAGATGTTTGTCCATTCACCCATAGACTTCAGGAGTTAAACAAAAATAGCAAACACCTTAAAAACTAGCATATTATATTATGTATGTATGTATATCGACTGTTAGAAAAAAAAAATTTTGTGAAACAAAAATTATTACAAAATACAAATACTTACAGTATTAAATAGTGTATAAATTGCCAAACATTAGTTCCCTACATAAAAAAAAATAATAATAAATAAATACACCTTTGTTCTAAGATTATATTTTATTAATTTATTAATAAGATATATTTCATGTTTCGATGTAGATATATTAATATCAATGGAATAATCAGTTTTAACAAAATCTTTGGTAAATGCGACCACAACACAATTGAGGATATTTATGTTATATATATATATATATATTATTATAGTGTTGTAGATATTGTAAAAAAATATGTATTTTATTACCTACATAATGCCATTTTTATAAACGTAGTGTTATAAATATTAATAGTTAATTTATAAAACAATTTTTAAGGTTCCATTTTGTAAGCTGCAGCATGTGTTTTCCTCAACGTCAAATCAATAAAGTAACTTGAAATCTCGTCGAAATGTGTATTGGATCGAGTTATCTGCAGAAGAAATAAGTATTTTTCTGAGTTCATAGTATAAAGGTGCTGTAATAACGCGTATAGTGGGGGCAATCAGTGACTATAGAATAATAACTTTTCGAGATATTCTTTGCTTCTCAAAACACTCGGAATGTAAACCGTTATCCGGGTACCCCGCAATCCATTAAATTATAGGCATTTTTATTATATTATCAATACCACACCTAGTCAAATTGTATTCTTTAATAATAAACAAAACTAATATTTCTGCATACACGGCATACAATATGCGTATCTGATTTCTGGTTATCGTAGCTAAGTTTCAATTTATACGGAAAGAAATACAAAAATATAAATTGTTAATAGAAAATACTCATTTTATCTGGATTTTATTGTAACTGTTCCGAGCACTAGTTTACCAGTGCATGTGATCATACAGATGACAAGCTGTGGAGTGTATAATTCCGGTCTTATGGTACATGAAAAATGAAAATAAAAAATAATAATAACATAAAAATGTCTGCATAATATTATGTAAAACAGCCTCGTCTCGAGTACATTCGATACAGCAAAGATAATTTACAAAGAGATCAATGAAAAAAAAAACACACAACCGCGACGGTAGAGGGATAAGACTCATTCAAGTGTATGAACATAGGGGTTGTTATAGAAATATATGGAAAAGTATTTCTAAATATTTCAAATATTCAAACGATCTCGAAACGAATTGTTGAATATTGTAAATAATAAAAATATACATTTTCTGGTTTATGTCAGTTATTTTATTTAGAATTATTGCAACATATAATATTGTGATCAGTACAAACGTTGTATTAGTTTTAAAATTAACAAATTCATTTATCTTTTTAAGTTTTTTATACGTGATCATTACTTGCATAAACCTCCCCAAAGATTTCGTATGACAACTTTTTAGATCCAATATGTTACATAGAAATATATCCAAAATATCCAATAGTTACATCTTCCTACGCTTATTTATCAAAATTTTCGTTATTTTATCATTAACTAAAGTAAAGTTAACAATTGTCAGTTAAATACTCGCAGAAATATACACTTATAATATTATATTTAAATATTACAATTTCGTATTTACAACGTTTGCTATTGCTACTAGAAAAATATTAATTAAAAACAGTTTTATAAACAACTATAAGCTACTTTTATCTATTTAGTTTAATATTACAGTTTATAATCTACCACTACTATATTTAAAATGCCCATGTGATTATATTGAAAAATTAAATTCCAATAAAATAAACAAACGTATACTTTTATACTTAAGTCTATAGTCCATAGTGTTTGTTTGTTGGCTGTTACTTCACTCGATCAAAAAAATTTATATTTATATATATTAGGTATATAAACTCGCCTAAACAAATTTGAATCCTTTCATGGACAAGTTAGTGTTTGAAAATGTTTGATATATTAACACAAATTTAAATACTATAGTATTCGAGTATATATAACTTATTTTAAATAAATTTCAAAGCATATTTTTTAAGTAATTCTTTCAGTCACACGTGGCATTTTATTTATTATGGTGATAAGATAGCTTTGCACTCAATGTAACCAACATACTGCATTGCCTAGTCCACAACACTGGTAACATACGATACATAATACAAGATCAAGTTAATAAATAGATTAGGTGAGGTTGGCAATATTACACAGGTAACACGTAAGGTTAGTAATACTCGCTGAACAACAACACACGAGCATAGTACGAGTCATCTATACATAAATAAACCTATAGTAAAAGTGTAATCCATAGCCATGTATATCACACTCCTGGTTGTGAACTTTGGTATATATCATGTAATCCTATACCCGAAGATTGTACACCTGGAAGCCAAATTTTTATTTTTTAATTTTAAAGAGGGACAACCACAAGAATTTTTTGGATCACGAAAAACGAATATTCATTTTTTATAAACGGTTGCTATTGGTTACAGAAAATAAAATAATTAGATATTATAATTGGACACAATTTTAAATCTGTATTATATTATATTATATTATATTATATTTTTGATCATAACCACCAAAAATTACTGTGTTAAAAACATGTGTGGGACGTAGGTTATGTTTAATCGGAGCTTAAGACAGAGTAAATGCACAGGTATTATTTAACTGTCTACGGATAACACCGTGCAAGATAATATAATATAAAAATTTAAATTGGGTTTTTGAATTAATTAATTAATAATCATTTAGAATTAAGACTAAATAATATAGGTACACTGCTTTTACTATACACTATTATAATATATATTATACAATACAAGTGTCAAAGAAACGAAATAATTTTTTCGATACAAAAAAAATATATATATGAACATAATTAACTTCAAGTGAATGTCACTGAGCATTATGTGCTAGTCGATACGCTAATGATGTTCAAATGGTGGATGATTGTTTCACATGAGCATATAAGCCTTATGGACTGTACGACAATCACGGGTGAGTGCGCATTTTTCTTTCCGATTTAACACAAAGCGCTCTTTTCCCCTATCACCTACCAACCTACCCCCACCACAAAAAATAACTACAACCATCCACCTATTGTCCCGTCACCCTGGAAAAAACTGTATAATATGTATTAATAAAAAAATTTAAACGAAAATCTCTCATTTAAAAAAACTGACGTTTGCGAAAAGATTAAAAGTCCACCGTTATTTTTCATTTCTGACCGGCTTTTGATATTCATTGTTCACTCTCCTCCGCTTATCTTTTTTTCACTGTCTGCTGTACTAACATGTGCAAATTAAGTTTTCCATCATCCACAGTTGCTCACGTTTTATTATTTATTTTTTTTTTTATTTTTGATATTTTCATTCGTTTATTTTTCAATCCCGGCGCGAAATAAATTTATCCAATGATGCATGAAGAACTAATGTTTCCGGTTTTATTTGTTCCGGTTTCCATCAGAGAAAACGGCGACGAGTAAACAAATGTTAATAATTATTATTCACAACTCTTGTAGGAGTTCCGTATTTGTTTGACTACTTTGAATAACAGATGAAAAAAAATGTAGTTCCATCCGAGTGAGAACTGAACGACTACGACGACAATTTTTCAACTGAGTACAGAAACGTGCTAAAATTCAAATTCAAAGAAATCCTTGTTATGCGTTCACCTTTCAGCTGTGCAAAGCATTTTTTAAAAAGATTTTCCATTACATTCTTTGTTAGCTGCAATTATTAAAGATATCTACCGAACTACTGTGTATGGAATACAACATACTACCTACACAAATTATTATAATATATTACTTGTGTGTTCATGGTGTATAATGATATTTATTATTTAACCACTACTTTAAAAAGTGAATATCTGTGTAACAGAAAATTGAGACATAGCATTGTGCCTTTCGGCTACCATAAATAATGTGATATGTAAATTAATATATTTTAACTACTATATATTCTGAAATTTCCGGATTTAAGTGTAGTTGATATAGTTCTTATATATGCAGTGAAATAATAATTTAGGCATGTACTGGTTTCTTGTCGTTAATGCAAAATATAAAAGTATTCCGTGTTACTATATAACAACCTGCTGAGATGAAAATAAATTTATATTTATATTTTTTTAATCATCAATTTTTTCCCCAAAATTAAATTTTTATAATATTTAATATGATTCGTGACAAAATAAATTAACCCATTCAATGATACAAATTATTATACTTTAAATATGTATGTAACTATATGTATTACATTTCTATAAAATAACTAATAAAAATGTCATCGAAGTTAAAAAATAGCAATAACAGTAGAATCCAATTAGAATATGAATTAAAATGCATTGTTTTCATTGATTTTACTAGCACAGAGTTCGAAAACGATTCTAATTATTCGTAAGGGTTTTTTTTTTTACGAATTTTTACGCCTTTCATTACTGCGTGTGTAAACATTATTTTTTAGTACACTAATGAGTTACGTATATGTCTGTCAAGTTTCACGAGTCAGTCTGCACAAGTATATATGTACATAATACATATATTATATACACAGACACTCACCGGTAAGTGCGCTTTCGGGCCACAGTTGTACACGTACAAAACAATGTTATGTTCATCTGTGCTCCAATGTATTTACCATCAAACTTTTCAGCCTTCGGGTCAGTTCACATTTAATTAAATCTACGGAAACCTTCAGCTGCGTATCTGTTCAAAAACCAATTAACGGTTTCTATTTACTTAGATGGGGCAAGTCTTTAATATTGGCAAAACGTTTATGTGCAAGTCGATCGTATAATCGAACGCGTTAATCGGCGACGATTTTCATTTCGACATTTTCCAAAGAAAAACACGATATTTTATCATAAAGTACGGGGTACTAAATTAAAAAAAATACACGTTATTTTACTGTTTGTAATATAACTTTAATATAAAAATTAGTCTTCCATAACTATTCCTATGTAAAAACATCGCTTATCTGAGCTGCATCTTCAGAGATAATTAATGTTTTAATCCAAAGTTACTATAGTTTTGATAAAAATGTAAATAATGTTTGTCAAAAAATATTTAGCTTCCAACAACCAAATGCTTTTAGCTGATACTTGTCACATTTTAGGTTTTATTACAATCATTTTTTTACGATCTTTGTAATGGTCTCTAAAAAATGCAACTATAAAAAAAGTTGAGCCTTTAGTCTTAAAAACGAGCACAGCGTTATATGGATGTGCGGTGGAAAAATGATGCTATTAAAAACCGTCCAACGTATGGAAATCCCTCAGAGACCATAAGAGGTAACGCGAAAAAAGAGTTACGATCATGGTGAAAAGAACTTGCCTTCGAAGTTTTATGCTGGAATTTATAAAACTGATGTAATATTCAGAAGAAATTTAGGGAGCCTATAAGATAAAATTTAGTTGAAAATAATATTTAATATTATAAAATTTCATAAAAATCATTGTTGATTTAAATTTGTCGACAAAACTATTGTAATTATGATTTAATATAACAGTCAAGTATAAAAAAATGTGCAATAAATTACGTGATAAGCATTAAAAAAAGAAAGTTTTGTATTTTTTGACATAGCAACTTACATATTGTACTAGTAAATCATATAATAGAATGGAAAGATGAGAGTTTTGTTTGTTTTATTTAATATATTTAAGTACAAAGTTACAACAAAATAAAGGTGTTTTGAAAAGTTTTATAAAAGTAGACGATCAATGTTAACGACTGACAAGCCTTGGAGAGAATGAAAATTGGTTTATGAGTATTTCTTAAAGTAATAATAGGCAGGTAATAGAATATATTGTTATAATGAAATTATAAATTCAATCATAATTATTATGTATTTAGAAAAATTAAAAAAAAAATATATTTTAGTAGAATTTTCGTTTAATAATATTTTTTAAAATAAGACATAGACAATGAGTAAAATTATATTTATTTTCTTATATTTTTAATTGATTGAAAAAAATAGTAATATTTACGGAACAGCAGATTTTTTTTTTAAATTGTTAATTAAAAAAGGAATAAATATCGTATAATATTACACTTTAAATTTTAACAAATTGTTACATTACTTTTTTCTAAAATTGATACCTATATATTTTCAGAATATTTTGGTTCTTTTAGATTCTGAGTGGAGCGATAGATCTAGTGGTTTTACAATGATGTTCACTTTTTTTTATCCTGTATACAAAATGTAAACCTGAAGAAGTGCTTTGATTTCGACATATAGTATATTATCTGTTAGCAAATTAGATCAAGATGGTACTTTAAAGAAGTAATTTTTCGATTTTCTCAATAATTACTTAATGCCACGAGAAAAACCACCGTCGAATTACAAAATACCGCTAAAAATGGGAAATAATATTAATTCAACTTACAGGCTATAATAAAAAATAATAACAATATAAAATATCCAGACTGACAAACCGTCTCCGGCCAGAATCGTTTTTTGTATACAATGATATGGTATCATTGAATTAAAATTTCATACAATCCATTAGCAGAGCGACATCTCCTTACCCGGTTTTTTTTTTTTTGTATTTATAATAATATAAATTTGATATAATATTTGAATTGTTTTGTCATTATAATTATGATGATACAATTTATTTGAACAAGTTGAAAAAAATTATGACTTGAATGTTTGAGTTGAAAATGTAATACGAAGTTCTTAATAGGTTTTGTCACAGTAATTAAAAAAATTTCAAAAGTACACTGTCACAACTATTTTTTAAGCATTTAAATACAAATTTTGACAAAATTCATAAAAATTACAAACTATTTACATCCAAATTATTTTGTATATAAAATTCATAAAATGTTTAACTTTGATACCTGGGGTTTGAAAATGTAATTCAAGATTCCTTATAATCGTTTCTTACTGTAACTTAAAGCAAAGTTGATCGTAAAGCCATATTAATTATCTACAAAGGCCTACTATATATAGCAAATTAACTTCCTTGGATATTTTTAGAATCTTTTTTAGCATGACTATATTCCTTTACTGAAACGTTCTATTTTGGTGCAATGATACACTATGATGTTTTCCATTTAGAGAGCAATAATTTTGTTTTTACTATTCATTTCAATTATAGTTTAATTTTAAGACCTATACAACCAAATAATCGGGGGCTTATAACGAGTACAATAATAGTAAGTTGTTAGTATTATTACCTATTCTTGATATTTTTTTAATAATGATACCAAAATAATATTAAGTTTTATATCCGTTAACTGGCGCGTTGTGTATGCAATTTCGGTACACCGGTGTCTACGCGTCTGTCGTTTAGTTTTTCATAATAATAACGACTTATGACGTTAAAAACAGATAAGTATACAGTTTTCATATTTAATACATTATCAGTTTTAGTCAACGTTATTATATTATTGGAAAGTCAATAAATCAATAATTGTAAAAAAAAAAATCGAAAAAGTTATTGCAATAATTCCTATAATTGTATTAATTATTTTATAATTGCATAGTTATCTTATGTGGATTTTGAGAAATTGGTATAGGAAATGGGTTGATATAAATTTAAATCAGTTTTTTAAATGTTTAAAACTTAATATTTTATGAAATTCCTCAATATCACGAAAATGTGTAAATCATTTTGAAGATAGTTAAAAATTAATTTTAAATTTAAGCACCTTAGGCTTGATAATTTAATTCAAAGTTTTTCATAAGTTGATAAAAATATTATAACATAGATAGTAAAAATATCAAAAATAAATTACTCCATTTCTTTTTCTTATATAGAATTTCAAAGTTCTAATTAATTGGATATTTAAAGGAGTAAATAACTATTTTTCTCCATTATCCTCCAATGATTTTAGTAGTTGTACTTAAAAAAAGCAGAAAGTGGGTAACGTTCTACTGTACACTAGATGTCTAGAGAGTCGCAGTAATATATTTGTTCAATTTTAATTTGCCAAAAAAAAATTGAATATGAAAATGTCATTGTATTTATATTGTAAACAAAGTAATAATGTAAGTACTATAAATGTCTCAAGTACACGCGAATTTTTAAATAGCAACAAAATAACTAAAATCGTTATTCTTGGCTTTAATATTTAATTTCATCGAAATTTGAATTTAAAATGTCTGTAAAAATTAACATTGTATATTTTTTAGATTTTTCGGTTACTAAATGAAAAATTTATGAGAATTCTTGATTTAAATTTTCAACTCTTAGCTATACTAATTGAACTTAAATAATTTTTTAACTAGAAAATAATTTGATAATTTCCGAGATTTTGATCAATTTTGTCCAAATTTGAACTTTAAATACTAATAAAAAAAAATCGTGCCTGAGGATCTTTGTTATTTATCGACTGCTGTTATAAGAACTTATAAGGAACCTTGTATTAAATTGTCAAGCTTTTTTATACAGTTACAATTTTACTGACGTTTATAGAACAAAAATATAAAAAAACCAACTTCAAATGGTTATAACTTATAAATAACTCAAAACGAGTCAATATATTTTAAAAATTGTATCATATATAGTAAATTATAAAATTAATATTCGCTGAAAATTTCAAGTACTTACGGTTATTTGTTTTTAAGAAATGACTGAATAAGAAAATCGTTGTATAAGAATTTGTTAATTTACAGCTTCAAAAGCTCGTAAAACATTAATTTGACTTTCCGTAAACTTTTTATCTGTTGAATGTAGAAAACTTAAAAGGAATCTTGAATAAAAGGTTCTAATCTTAGATATACAATATACACAGGAATTTTTTATGAATTTCTAACTCGAAATAATTTGTGAATTTTTGTGGTTTTCTTCAGACACTATCTACTTCAAACTCAAAAAAAATTATTATCTATTTACGCTAATTATTTTTTTAACTTTCACTAAAAACAACTTATAAAGAATGTTGCACATTTCATTCCCAAGTTTTTTGACCGAGGGAAAAATATGTTATTGACAATAATTAATAAATTACTAATACAACTCGAAATACCTATAAATAGCTCAAAAAGAAATTTAGAAAACTATACGGTGAATAAAATTGTATCTAGTTTTATTACACTAAAAAAACGAAATCGATATCAAAAACTGTTTTGCGTAAAAATGTCAGTTTTTTAATTTTTTGTTTTTTTCCTGACGCGTTTGAAAAACATCGGGAATTTTTTACTTTTGACCTCTTCAAACAGTAGTCTTCACTTTACTTCCAGAAAAAATGCTGTTGACGGGAAATGGAAGTATTTTTACCACAGAACTATTTGTTCTGTGTTTTTACTGTCCCATAAGGTGATAACAGCCACAAATAAAAATGATAATAAAAATATTCATTGTTGTAAAATCAATAGGTGCATACATCGCTCCGCTCAGAATATAAAATATTAATTTTAGCGACTTGAAACTTTTCGCCACTACAAGTATTATTATTAGAAACACAATAATATTTTAAAAATATTTAGACACTAATTTTAAGCGTTCCACGGTACGTGATAATGGGGTAAACCATAAGTTAAAAGTATAAATTATAGTTGCATATTATGCATGATATTATAATTATAATATTAAAATAATTAATAATAAACATTAGTTTTGGCAAAAATAAATACAACATACCATACTACTTATAGACAAATAGATTATAAAATATCCTTAGAAATAAGATCGTCGTTTATCAGTTTTCCCTCAGAACGAACCATTTTTTGAACGCAATGGTTTATCATCGTAGGTATTCAAATTTAACTCATCTATTACAATGACCGAATCAATAAAGACCATTCCGAAACTTATCGTTTACAGCAGTGCGACTTCTCCAGTTATTTATTAGTTACAAAACTATCATTCTTTTATAATAATTAGATAGTCGATATTAATATTTTCTACGATTATATTATTGTCTTAACAATTCGTTGTCGTGTTAAAATAGATTTAAAATACTAATTATTGCAATAAATAAATTCATCTTTGGATTTCACTGTTCCGATGCTCCGATCATATTCCCTGGCCAATTCAGCTGGAATACATTATTTCCTCAACCGTTTTAAACGACTCGTCGTTCAAAGACATCAGCAACAGACTCGTGTCTTCCGGGACACGTTAAAAATGGTTATTAATCGTGGAAGTAAGTAGCTCGGCAGTGGCAGTGGTTGGCGGGACAAATGGTAGAAGGGTGGCGGGATACGTGATGGGCGGGGTTCTGCTGAGCCGTGCAAAAGGCACTAATTTAATTGCAGCCATTAATTCGGTTTTATTGTACCTGCGGCGGTGGCGCTGGCGGTCGATGTTACTTTTGTCCTCTTATCGTTTCTCCAATACAACGACGAAGTGTCCCCAATCCGTCTACAAAAACTTGGTGGGCAAAACGGATAAAATAGCGTTTTTTAAACTCCCTACCACCGCTACTCTACTATATTCCTTTATGTGGAAACCTCAAAACGACTAAAAGTTATCAGAGTATCCATACAATAAACCGCTTAAAAAATATTAACAAAATACACCGAAACTCATTACCAAACATTATTTCTCCAAAATAAAAGACATTTAGGAAAATTTAATAAGTTAAAATCTGGTTGTTAACAACTACCTCGTTCCTGAATAAAATATTAATATTTTTTGTGAGATATATTCTACAAATAAATATTAAATTAAAAGTAAAATACTAATAAGTTATAATTTCATCTTTTTAATTTAAATGTATTCAAATTAATGTTTATAAGTGTCAAAACAAGTTTATCTACCTAACTAACCAAACTTCATTATCTTTTTTTATTAAATATTGATTTCGTCAATCAGTAATCCAGTATACTATAATATATGCAGGGACGGATCCAGGGGGGGGGCCTAGGGGCCCAGGCCCCCCAGACATATTTTAGACATATTTTTTATAATTCTACAGATCCTAAAACTTACTATATTACTATATTTCAAATCACATAATATATGCCTGATAATATAATATATTATTATACGTAATATCTACTATTTATTAAGAATAAAGGATAATAATTTATTATAATTGTATTTGTGTTGTAAAAAAATTGTTGCCCCCCCCCCCCCAGATCTTTGCTCTGGATCCGTGCCTGAATATATGTACTAATATATATCACCTACCTATGGATATTTTTAACAAAACATTTTTCAACTATATTACTATTATTATTACCAAGACTCATTCCATCAATCTAACCGACTAAATTAAGAGTTGATATTATTCATATTTAGTTAAAATTATTTATTTAATATTTATATTATTATATTTATTTATTACTACTATATTTTATAAATAATACAAGAACATTTAATTTTAATATTAATTTTATTTAAAGTTTATTTTAATAAATATTTATTATAGGTATTTATAATATTTATAGTCATTGAACTTCATTGTTATTTTCTACATGAATAATGCATTCAGTTGAATTTCCTGCAGATACTAGAATAGTATCTTACAATACACAAATAATTTTCGTATTATTCAATCGAAATAATACATTTTCGCTGTAGACTTTGAACATTGTATAGGTACATAGTTTACTATATAATAATGGCCGAACTTACTATTTCACACTTCCTTCACAACTAAACACGCAAAGACGACAGATATTTTACACTATTATTGTTATTTGCTAAGAGACTGTAATATTATATTCTCCTAAGTTTATTCGTGCAGGATTTGAACAATGATATTACTTGTACGACTGTTCAAACTAAAGATAAGGTGTAGGGTTCCAAAATATTACTAACATTCAATATGATCTATATTATATTGAATTGAATTGATTGAACAAACAAAAAAAAATGTTAAATAATAATGAAACTATGTAACAATAATAAAAATTCAAAAAATAATAAAATATTATTACATGCTCCACATATATATCTATTTTATATTGAATTTTTTTTATGAGATAGGGTGATATTTTAATATTTTACATTTATTTGGAATTACAAATAATAAACAAACATTGTAAATATATATACCTGATTCTAAAATAGTATATTATACATTTAAAAAATGTGTTCAAAAAGACGTTGTCTAGGTACAAACTCTGAAAATAATTATGGACACCAAAAAAATTTATTTGTTACATCAAATTATTAAGTTCATTTGATATGTTAATATCCTTTTACTAAAAAAAGAAATTATCCAATTTTTTAAATATTATGTAACCCACAGAAACACATCCAATACAAAGTCTTAACTCATAATAAATTATTCAGGTAATACTGATAATAAATTGACTATAATTATTGTTAATTCATCATCTCCACATATCATATCGCATTTTTTACTCCACTACAATTATGGTATAATTATAGGTTATTTCAATTTTCAATAAATGTCAACAGTCAAGGAATCAGACTTCAATCTTAAATCTTGCACCATGCATATTGGTGGGAATGAAATATTCGGCTATTATGGACATATTCGTTAAAGTATACGCATTTCTGGTTTTTATATTTTATGATTATCTGTCTTCATAAAGTTTGAACATAAACCCTTACATTGGAATGGAAATATTCCGGAAAATAATAAAAAAAAAATGATGACAAGACAAAACAAGATATTACCGTCCTTTATTTTATTTTGACTGGCATTTATATATCTATTCAGGTGAAATGAATGTTTTGAGATTTGGTACTCCATACACGATGATGAGTTGATATAATACATTTATATAATGTATTTTTCAATAATATCTAAAAAAACCGTATGGACTTAGGACTAGGAGATTTACTAAAATCAGTTATATATTTAACTAGTTGCCCAACCTTCCTCCGGAAGATATTATTTTTTTATAATTTAATTTAAAAACATAAGACTATTTTTTGGCTATACAAATAATATAAAATAATTACATATTGTAATTATTGTTATTGCTAATTTCTGAAAATTATATATCCTACATTTTGAATTCAACCACTGGAGTGGTAAATTTTATTCTTTTTATTATAGAATAGAGATAAGGTAGAAAAAAATGTAAAAATAAATAATTTGTTAAATGTATAATATATATTTCAAATGGAAAAATGCAAGTGCAAACAAATTAATAAATAATTTACAATAATAATAGGTAACAATACAAACAAATAAACAAACAAACCGGTTTCCTTCGTCTCCAAAATCAAATTAGATTCTTATATATATATATATATTGATTATATAGGTACTAGCTATCTAGGTTCCACCGAGATGGATAATCCACCGGTAGTGGATCAAATATAACACTAACACTTAGTATATTTTTAAACGTGATTCAAACTACATTTTAAACTTTTATGATATATCTAAGAACAATGTCGGAAACTTTTGTCAAAATCGATCGATTGATGTTTTACTGTATAATGTTACAGATTAGTTTTTGATGTGAATATATTTGAATAACAAACAATGCATTTAATATTGTTTCCTTTTATTAAAAAAAAAACCCAATTCTTAAAAATATTTTAAAGATTGATTAACTATAATCGTATGTTATCATTAAATAGATCAATAATGGGTTTTATACTAAATTCAATGCCTTTCAAGTTCAAGTTCTAGAAATGTACAACAACTATATAGAAATACTCATTCAATCATTGTTGGCGCTGATGTAGCTCCAACGAATAAAAGCGGTTGGTCACGACGACTTTCGCCGATAAGAGAAGGAGAGATTATCGAAATGGTATTTTAGATTACCTGTGTAATAACAAAGGCGACTATATTATGTAGTATAAATGAATATTGTATTCTAAAATTAAGTACAAAAATTACTTGAATACTAGCTGGCGAAGACGTCTCCTCTTTGGAACAGCAATAATATGCATACAGAAGGATAACGATAATAAATAATAATCATTAGGTAGGTACCGTATTATTATATATATGTAAACAGAATATAAATACTGATTAATATATCCGGGCAGTGGTATCTTCGGCGGTGTGTGCGGCGACGATGGTCAATTATTGTGGTGTCGCCCAGCTGGTGTTGAACTGATATTGTTAATAATTATGGCAGTTCACACTTAATTCGCACGCGAAATAAAACGACAGCGAATACCAATTATTGGCAATTCCAACGGTCAGACTCAAACGCACGAGGGGTGAGATGCACCACAAATAAAACGTGGGTACCACGACGAGCGGAAAAAGACGTTGTGCGTCGATAAAGACAAAAAGGTTGAAGAACCGACCGCGCGTAACGTGTTGGCTAAGGGTCGGAGGGGGTAGAAAGTTCTAAATCCATCGCCGCCCAATACGTTTTCAAACGCGGACCTGTTCAAATAATGGCAGATGGTATTTCGAACAATCATAATATTTTCATGAGTTCCGATGTATTTCATTAAGCTACATAGTAATAATTCACCAAGCACGCTCGACCTCATTTTTTCCTTAAATAATGAATATCTGTTCAAATTCTGATTTTCGGAATTTTTAAATATACTCAAAGCTAATTTTTTGGAATTCTTTAATTTTTTTGTACTACTTAATAGGAGTGTCCTGTAGTGATACAAACTTCTATTTTTCAAATGAATCACCCCCTCCTCTCTTTTAATGTAAGTTATCAAGTAGACGATTTTCTTAAAAACATTGATGTATCTAAATCAAAATTCTAACGAGTAGTTACTAAGTTTTTAAAATATTTGTACTAAAGATAACAGTCTTTAAAAATGGTTTAACAAAAATATAAAATATACGTAATATTGGAACTATAGTATTACTTGGGCCATTTTTACAAATTATTAATGTTGATGGATTAATATTGATGACTAAAATTTTCATATCACCATAGCCTCCATTTCTTATCAATCCGTTACCCTTGACCTTTTATCCTCAGAACACAAAGTTAAATAACTCAAAACTATTCGTAGGAATTTTTTTTGATTCTGATAGTCGAATTTCCAGAAAAATTATCTTCTGAATAATTAGCAATTGAAAAGGGGAATTTTAAATTGAAAAACAGAAGTTTGTATCTGCACAGGACACTTCTTAAGTAGTATAAAAAATCTCTTTGATGTGATTATGCTTGGTGAATCACCCTGTATAAGAGTGCATTTTCGATTTGACGTTTTTGTTAAATATTAGAACTATCACCACTTCCTGTACATTTCAAGATCTTCAATGGATCATCTACTATATTACTACAGTGTACATTTTAAAAATAAAACACGTTCACAGTAACAGATGTACCAAATAATTGAATATGTGTATGTACCAATAAGTTCACTTAAGTACCTAATAAATACGATGCATTAATAAAAATAAAAGTACCCTAGTTGTAGTCGAGTTCAAAAAGCAATATAGTAATTTTCAAATGGAAGTTTGGTAAATAATAAACTTGCATAGTATATATTGATACTTATTTACAATTAAATGACATTATAAAATTAAATTAATTTATATTTTGATTAAATATATTATATATTGATTAATGTATCACGCTAACTATACACATTGTACATTTTTTGGTATTCATTAATCGAATATATTATTAAAAAAAAAAAAAAAAGTACTCCTTCAATGATTAATCCTATAATAAGTATATGCATGTAAAAAAGATACAACCACAGTTTTTACACTTGAGAAAAATGTTCATTTACACTCATTTGGAAACAAAAAATAACATGAAAACTTATCTAAATTTTATATTTATTAATCATATCTAAAAGTAATCTTTAATTTCCCTCAAAGAATAAAATAATAGGTCAACTTAATTATTTTTTCATCACCTAGTATTTTCTTATAATTAATTTATTTTTATAGAAACTGTTTGATCATTTTATACTCGCATGCAGTGAATTTTGTGTATATGTTTTTTATAAATCTATTCATTTGAATATTTCGAGACATTTACTAGTTATTTGCAGTAACCAATCAGATTAAAAAAAAAAAGTTCAGTAGATAAAGACAATATAATAGTTTGGCTGTCAGTAACTTGTGATTATAATACAGAGTTTAATGCACGACTCGCGTGTTGAAGTTTAATGATATTTTTGTTGGCGTAATTTGGTTTTGAATAAAACAAAAAAAAAATACAAGAAGATAATATAATAATATGAGGTTGACAAAAATATACTTTCATAATCGCATTATAAAATAATGGTGTAGATACCAAAAATAAACAAAAGTTATTTATTCATAATAATATATTAAGCTTTATATTGTTTTATTTTGAGTATTGTGTCAAACAATTTATATAAATTATATATAATATATTAGATAAGTATTAACAATTCTATTTTTAGATTCTGAGCGGAGCTAGGAAGCTATTGGTTTTACAATGGTGTTTATTTTTTTTTTATATCCTGTATACAAAATGTCTACCAGAAGGAGTGCTTCGATTTCAACACATAGTACCTTATCTTTTAGCAAATTGGATCAAGATGGTACTTTAAAGAGGTCATTTTTTGATTTTCTCAATAGAAAACCACCGAAAAAACGCTAAAAATGGGATTTTAATTTCTAACGCTTGTTTATCACCATAGAAACGAATAAAAATTATAATCTTATAATATTAATATTCAACTTACATGATAAAATAAATATTAACAATATAAAATATCCAGACTGACAAACCATCTCCGCTCAGAATTGTTTTTCTTATACAATGATATTTTATCATTGAATTCAAGTTTAATACAATCAATTATACAATGATCCACTAGTGATCTACTATACAGCAGAGCGACATCCACTTACCTGCTTTATTTTTCTATAGTATATTCACCACAGATCAACCAATCACACTAAATACATCAGTAGCAGACTATGGCGATGACAAGGTAATCATCTCTATGAATGACAATCCACTCATAGCCTCTGGAAACCTCCAAACTCACCTAGACCTTATGAAGAACTGGTATACCAAATGAAGATTTAAAATAAACCATAGCAAGTCTAGACATACCACCTTTACAGGGGTGTTGCCGGTTTCCGCCAAAAATGACCTTTCCGTTTTCCGCCAAATTACAAAAAACGTCATTCCTTTTTCCGCCAGTTATAAATTATAGAATTTTAAAGTTTGGGAACCCTTACGTTAAGATTTAATAATTTTATATATTTTTTTAAGTAACTGTAATATTATTGTATAGTTTAAATAATATTTTTTCCAGTTATTACTCATTTTAATATAATAGTAATAATATTAGTGTACCGACAAAATAAGTCAACAAATATAATTTTATCATAATACTTATTATTACTATAAACCTATGGTTTATTTTGAGGTATAATAATAGTCAATATTATGATGGGTTTTTAATTTTTATACCTGTATGCGTCTTTATCTACATAGAAAATATTATTTTATAGGTATAGATAATATTGTCTAATCTATCATTTCATATAATACTGCAATAGTTTGTTCAATTTGTTAGAAATATTATGGTATTGAGTACTGTGTAGCGACTAGTGATCACCGATCAGTGGATATACTTGTTTAATATAAGCTACAGTAATGTCTGCACAATTAATTACCAGTAAACGCGAAAATCTTCAAATTGTAATTGATAATTTTCTCAATAATTATTAAATGCCACGGGAAAACACCGAAAAATTATGAAAAAAGGCTAAAAATGGGATTTTAATTTCTAATGCTTTGTTCCTCATCATAGAAACAAAGCAAACCACCTCCGCTCAGAATCGTTTTTCTTAAACAATGATATCATATCATTGAATTCAAGTTAAATACAATTCATTATACATCGGCCCACTTGTAACCTACTGTACCACAGAGCGACAACCACTTACCTGTTTTTTTTGTTTTTAAACTTCTATAAGTAATAGTATTTATATTTTGACTTCTTTATTCTGAATTCAAAATTCAAGAAATAAAATCTATATCTAACCAGCTGCGCATTTGTGTAGGTAAAACCTTTAAATTTCTAAGGCAATCATAGTGAGATTTTTGAATAATTTTGAACATTTATTTGTTTTACATAGACAGTTTGGCCTAGACAAATGAAAATCTAGTTAGATGTATATATTATTTTTTGATTTTAAATTCGGAATATAAAAGTCACAAATAAAAAGTATTATTATGAAGTTAAAAAAACAAAAAAAATATCATTTATTTTTTAAGCTCTAATATTTTTTTAGTTCATTTTTAGTATATTTTTTACGATGTTTCAGGATATTAAAGTTCCAGTCATAATTAAAATATAGAATAAAAAATGTCCAATAAACAGTATATAAACGAAAAATCTCAGAAATAAACGTGATACCTATGTGCATTGTGAATAATTAATTTTGTGTACATAGTACATACATATCACACCGATGACTGACATGTCACTAGAAAAGTTGGAAAGTAAAATAAAACTATTTTTTTCCTATTTACTTCTTTAAAGCCAAAATACGTAAACAAGTGTAAGATGTTCAACAGAGTCGTAAATATAAGACCACGTCGTATAGAAGAGGATATTGTAGAAGAAAAAAAGAAGTTGATGTTATTAAATTAAATGGTCCGTGAAAGGTACTCGAACAAAGTTTGGCTTTTTTCTTCATCGGTCGGTTTTTTTTTTTTTTTTGTCAGCCATTCAACCCACTCAAGTGCTTTTAAAAATAAAACAATATGATTTTATAATATAAGGCTAGAAAGTTCTTTGTCAGAAGTTCTTGTGATATCAGTAAAAACCCTTTCCGCCCCGTTTCTGTTGTTTTGTAATTAATTTGTGCCATCCGAATCATCCGCTTATAATTTATAGGAGAAACTTTTTCATCTGAAAAACGTATTTGAGTTCGAACCCTTTTGTTTTTAAACGGGTTATAATGACAGTAAATAAATTCCTCTGCAACATTAATATCTACTCCGCCTGGACAATTTTGAAAGGCTAATGTCTTATCATTTTATTAAGATTTATGATATGTTACATTTGATTTATTCCTTATTAGTCAGTACTATTTTTTTTCGATTCCTTGAAAGATTTCCAAAGTCCTCGATCTTCTGCATCTTTGTTCTTCGATAAGCCCTTGATATTTCCTATAATCCTTATAAATATTTATTATTTGGTCGATCCAACGTTAATGTGATGTCTCTACCGGTCATTTGTGGTATGCTTACTAGTAAGTACTAATTGTATTAACAATGAATACCCGACTTTTCCTTATATTGCAATAATCTTAATTTCAAAAAATCACGTATGGTGGGTCTATTGTACATCCTGTTTAAGTCCACTTTTTTTCTTCTACCAGTTTGTGTTTAGTATTATTCCATGAATTTTATAGTATTTTTCTTTCCAATATTTGTTCGTAACCTTATGCCGCGAACTCGTATCCATACAAAAAAATAGTAGGTTAGGCGTAGGTAGTTTATAATGTGACGGTTTTTTTTTGTTTTCTCTTCCATGAAGCTTCGATGTGAAAATCTATTGCGTAATATCCTCTGTTGATTGCACTCATCCTGAGTTTTATATCGTTATGTACGTTTATTGTATGATTTACTTTTAGTATTTAAGCCTGAGTATTTGAAATTGTCAACTTGTTCGAATTTTCACTTACATTTATTAAAGTTTTGTAACAAAACAGGCCTCTAAATGCCTAATCATCACTTATATTTTCATTGTTTAACTTGTCTAGATACGTTTTTGTGTACTTTTTTTTTAATTTCTATTTTAGATTCTTCTCGTATCACAATTACTTATTCACTTACTAATAAAATTAATATCATACGAAATAGATACTAAATGGTTAATATATTCTCAACTGTTTCCAATTCCCTATTTTTTTGCAGACCTACCTGTAATTCATTTTTAATAGCTAAGTCAAAACAGCGGATGATAAAGTGCCCATTTGACTCAATCGAATTTTGATCTCAAATTTCTTATAGCTATGTAAATAATGATATATCAAATAACAGCAATCAATAATACAATAGTTCAATATACCTAAGTTAATATGAACATTTTAAATTCTTATAAATAATACTAAGTGCATGTATTATTTAACCAAAATAAATAGTTTTGGAAAACCTCAACATCAGTAGTCAAAACTTTTACGGATTTTTCAAGTTTAAATAAGGATTTTCTTTTAAAGAATTTTATGAAGTTGTTTTTATTGTTTTAGTCGTCTACTTTCATCATCATCACAACAAATAAACATAAATTTAGTACCTACAAAAACTGGTTCGTCGTACATTATATTCGTATACATAAATACAATGGTAAATTTATATAGCATTAGTTGAATTTATATAGTTCATCATGAACCTTTGACATTTTATTTTGTACCCTTTAAATGTGTTTTGAGCGTAACACACGTAGATCTCAACAACCATGTACCTATAATACATCCTCAAATAGTCAAAGATTTTTTTTGTCGTCATCTATTCAATGTGAATACGGCCCAATAGAAACACTTTACAGTGAATGTATACGGTTTGGTTGTCCAAAGGGAAATTACTTTTCTTGTACGTTTTGAGGGAAACACATTTATGCCCCGCACGACTTAACACTGGGTGTCCATTTTACCTTTCACGGGTAACAGCTCTAAGGCCGTCAGTGTTAAGGAAAGCTGTGGAATTATTTTCAGGAAATGGAACACACAATATTCAAAAGAATATGTACACTGTTCGCTTGCTTCTTATAATTGAACAGTGCACAGTGCACACTTATACTTGATTTTCTATCTCTTCAACCATTTTTATTCGACTAAGGTTTTTGGTATATACGTTAAGTTATATATGTTAGGTAATATTTTTGTTCATGCTTTATTTTATTGTGTGAGTGCATAATATTTCATATGGACATGTATACCTATAATATAGACGCACATAGGTCTATTTACAGACACACATAGATTCCATTAAAATCTAGTATTATTTTCGAATTTTATTTGCATTAATTATGAATTGACAAGTCTTATTAACTAAAT
Source organism: Acyrthosiphon pisum (assembly GCF_005508785.2). Lineage (NCBI taxonomy): Eukaryota > Metazoa > Arthropoda > Insecta > Hemiptera > Aphididae > Acyrthosiphon > Acyrthosiphon pisum. The sequence continues at coordinate 53,449,762 of NC_042495.1, forward strand.
CTTATTAAAAAAATAAGTAATATATTAAATGTAAATACATGATGTTGAATAATATTAAAAACTATGAATATCAGTTAAAAATCATGGAATATATTTACGACAAAACAGTTTTTTTTTTTATTCAAGTTATCAACAAACGTACAATTAAGGCTATTCATATATTATTAACTATACCTAAAATAGGTATTGTATAAAAATAAATATTAAAAAAAAAGAATCAAAGTTCTTTATAGCTACGTGAAAATATCACTAGACAAATGTATTAAGACATATTAGCATGGCATATTTATAATTCCATACCGGCTATTTAAAAAAAAATTATAGCCACTTGTACTCATAAATCTCAATAGACTTGCCAAACAAATTTTAATATAGTAATCATCAAGTATTTGTTTAAAATCATATATGTTTCTCATCTACAAGTCTATTAAATTCATTGCAATTCCAATTTCTATCATTCTCCACTTGAAAAAAAAGCGTGGTACACTTTGATACTTTGTATGCGTATGAATAAATATTAATTAAAAAATGTACAGTTTAAAATGATTTCAATTAAAGTATACAATATAATTTAGTCTAGCTTACAGGGATATTTAATCAAATTTAATGATATTTTACACCCAAATGACGGAAATAAACAATATTTGAGAATGATGGTAAATAATGAATTTCTGTTAAATAAGGATTAATAAATGGTTAGTGTGTAATAACTAATAAGCATTATATTATTTATATCAAACAGTTTTTTACTTTATAAATGAAAATAGTATATTATTGTAAAAAAATTTTTTTACAAATTTGTAATAATGGTTAGTTGATTAGTTTTATTTACATTCAACGTATTATTTAATAAGTTCTATACTATTAAACATATATTTTTTTTCACCTTTAGTTTCAAAGAGGATTGCTAATTTTTTTGGTTTTACAAAAGTCATATTTTTTGGATATTTTTTTCGGTAAGTTAATAATTTTAAATGTTAGTATAGTATTTCTACGGATAATTTTATTAGGATTATCCAGGTAATGAACTGTATACATTTTTGTCGAATTATGTTGTCAATTTCAAAAAACTAATACCATGGCAGAATTACTCATTACTGATTCTTACTCTATATCATACGTTTATATAATATTAACAGATTAAAAAATATCATACCTTTGAGTTACCGGAAAAAATTAACTCACCATCAGAAAGTGGCTAAAACACCGTTCAATAAGATTTTCATGCAACAAAAGTATCTTAAAAATGCTTAAACCGTTTCAAAAAAAACAATTTTGATTACAATCATATATGAACGTTGGCATTCCAATACTAAAATGTAATTTAAAAAAAAAAATAATTTATAAAGAAATACATTTATATTTAAATTTCAATATATTATATAAAATATATTTTGTTAATTACGAGAACAGATGGCCTATATTTACTTGTAATTAATACTTTTGTAATTAACAAATAAATTTGCCTTATAGTCCATTAGTTCATTTACAATTCATAAACTCTTTGGATTTTAACTAGATATTGTACAAACCTTAGAATAAAAACACATTTAATATTAGGGAGTATAATGATTTTTACTTTCATAGTTAGTATAAAACATTTTAATAATAAAAAAAGCTAAATATGTTAACTATATTTTTTATATTAATCGGCTCATTTAGCTGAATAATTTCAGCAATATAAAATCATGACAATTTTTTTTTACTTCAACACATCCAACAGTTTCAATAATTGACTTATTCCCCTCTTTATTTGGCTTGTTAGTTTCCATATTTAAACATACAGAGAATTCCGTACACACAGAATTGACTTGATCAATTGGGGCATAAATTCAAACTTGATATTGCGCAAATAAATTGGTCGGATATAATTAGATTAACTGGGTTTCCGAAGGGAATAAAATGGGTAGCATCCCGTTATTTTTTTAGTCGAATGTGCAACGAATAATATTTTAAATCGATCCGAAAAACGAACCACTATAAATCGATTACCAAAACAAATATATATTTCGTATTCATACTTAAAGGATTTCAAAATAGATTTATTCTACTTAAATGCAATACTAAAACAATTCAATAGAACTCGAAATAAGCTATTTGATGACATGATTTTATAACATGGTCTATACTATATAAATCAATTTATTTCTCAACTAACACCTCTAACATGATAAAATATGTACCATTATTGTGCCTAGTTATACAAAATACAACCTGACTTTATTTTGATGAGAACACTATCATACACAAATTAAGTTGAAAAAATAATTCATTGCTGTCTATATTATTAAATAGTATGTATTATAATACTTCATTCGACATAATAAATAATATTTATAATTAGTTATTCAATTACTGTTAAATCATGACTATTTACAATCACAAAAGGCGTACATCAAATCATAAAAACACAAATTATAAGTATAATTATATAAAACAAATTTCACATTATAAATGTGGTCAAAGTGAAAAACTTGAAAGCTATACAACTACATAAAACCAGAATAATCACCAAATTAAAACAAATTTAATGATACTATTTTAATTGTTATAATTTTAAAATGATGTCTGGTTTTCGTAGATTTCATACACAAGAGTTTTAGTAGAAATATTTTAATATTAGAATAATAATAAGGTTTTTCGAGATCATCCTATAAAATCCAACACATCCTCCACACCTATTCTCTGAATTTACAATAAATATATGAGAGAATTTGGAATTTCCAGCTCCTTTAAATGTTTATCAACCGGCACAAAGAACAAAAGATATCAGACAAATATAATGTACATTTCATTAAATTATATTATAAACATATTCAAAAAATATAACTTACAATACACATCAATTCTTACATCCAATACCCACGGACAATGATTTAATAAAACAAAAATATCATACATAAATGATAAGTATGTATCTTCAATATTTCGGTATCAGATTTGGTTACAGGTTATAACCACAATAACAATTTACTTATGTAAGAAAACTCTTAAGAAAATAACTCAATATTTCTAGTAAAGCAATTTTTTTAATGTTTAAATTAATAACCATGCACTTAAATCATATATTTTCAAAATCGTTAATATTATATACAACTACAAAACAAATGATAAGAATTACATAATTAAATAAACAGCCTTCAAATTCGATAATTGTTTTTGTCATCAAACACCTTTGTTTGAGGATTGCATAGACAGTTGTTTCGTTAGATAATTTGTATGCCTCATTAATTATTATAATGCTCACAAAATCAAAAAGTTTTAACGCAGTCATGCAATATCTTAAGACTATCATCACAACTTTTAAAAGTTTAAAAATAGATATAAATAATAAATAATTATAATTGTATTATAAAATAGGAATTATGACATAATCCACTTAAGAACATTTTGTCAGTTAAAATATAACTTTTTATTATGAATTGGCGTGAAACACCAGGTGTTACCAACAAGTCGGAAGCGCATAGTAATTTTAGATATCGCGATGTTTAGTGCTTTGGAAACGACGATGGGAATTAGTAGCTATCAGCATTCTTTTGGATAGAAATTCGATCTTCTTATCTAAGTAACGATAAGCGAAAAGTTAATGAGGCCCACGGCCAGGGTATAGTCGATCTGTAAATTGTAATTATAATTTATAACAAATACCAACGATAATTTTTTTTTTATTGAGACTATTGTTCTTTTGTCCCTGAAATAACACAACTAGGACACATTTTTTTCTTCTTTATTCATTAATGTCTGTGCGTGAAATATGTGTAGCCTACTCTGGTGAGTGGATTTAATACTTCTTCGTCACTTCTGTTGCCAGTTCAAACAAAATTTGTATTGTTTTTGATTTATCTTAGTTCATTAGGTGTTGAATGCTATTATACTAGTTATTCATTTAGTCTGTAATTTGTTATAAATAAGTTTATATGTCTTTGATTTTATATATCAGCTTCATTTATTTTCTTTAATTTCCTTATAGGTATTTAGCAAGCCGATCTACCATTTAATTTCTCAGTGCTCGGTATCCTTGCAAATATTATATTATTGTTTTTATTATTAGTTTAATTAATTATTTTATTTAAACTATTTCTGTTATTCAAACATGTGATTGGCCCGAGTGAATTCATAACAATTATGAATTTTATATATGAATTTATATATGAAATCAAACTTGTCTGTTGTCATTCGAAGAAGTAAAAACTTAGAAAAATGTCGTTTTTTAACGATTAAAAACCAATAAAATTTTTTTGTTTAATGATAAATGAATCACCCGGTATAGTTCATGACTATATTTTAATTATCAGTTTTTCTAATATTTAGTTTTGATCACGATTTAAGATATACAGGTTACTCAACAAAACTTATATTTTGGTGCGCTTAAAATTAACGATCTTGTCATAGCAAGAATAACAGTTAGCGCTTTTGCATTATAGTGATTTCTCTTGGTACAACAAAATATATCAATATAGATATACAATATTATTTATTGGAGCGCTAGTAGTTATTCTCACATAGTTGATCAGCTGTTAGAAATCAACATTTAAGCGCACCACTTGTGTTGTGTATGTACATATAGGGTCGTTGAGTAACCTGTATATCTTAAATCGTGGTTTTAATGAATGATGATAGCAATAACTAACCTATTGCCACTTCTATATATTATAATAACTAGATATCCGACTTCTTCTTATCAATGACGCTGGCAGACATTTACAACTTGGGCAATGTTTACTAAGCGTAAGGAAGGTAATATGATAATAAGGAATAACATTTCATATCAAACAAGCCGTTGTCAATCAAAACGATTAGAATTTGTAAACATTGCCAAAGTGACAAATGGCGTTGGGCATCATAGTTTAATAAAATTTTTGTATATGGAGTCGGGTATCTAGCACGGTTGTAGATATATATGTATATCTTTAACCGTGGTATCTAGTTATTATATATATCTGCGCCTATTCCCGTATCAGTTTTAAATTCATCGGTGTAAGTTTGTAAGTGATAACGAATGTTATCTATTAGTTCTGTGGAAAAGTTTTTGTATTTGTGTGTATTGGTGATACTTTTTTCTTACACTAACTACTACTAAGAAATAAACAGGTCAATTGAATAATTTAGTATGGTCCATAGTGCCTTTTGGATTACTTCCATGTTTTTCATTTTAGTGTTGAGTCTTCGTACCATTGGTGTTATTCTTCAGTAAATAAGTTATTTAAGTTTTGGGTCTCTTTTAAAAGGGCTATCGAGAGGACTGTTGTATATTGTTCCGAATGAAGATTTATTTGGAATTGTTATGTATTTAAGCATTAATTGGTCTCTTCGTATGTTTAGTGATATTGTACTACAGTGATATTAAGTAAACTATTTACAACCTAACCTAACCTATTTCCGTTTTACAAGGAATATTCTATTCGCATATTATATTCTTCCAACATGCACTCCAATGTCTTAAAGATTGTTGAACATAAATTTCATCAGGCTAGTGACTCACAAACGTGCAGCTGTGTATAAAAGTCAAATATTTGGATATACAATTTTAATACAAATATTTGTATTAACATTGTGTGATATTAATGATTTTTCCCGTCAGAACGTTTTCAAAATGTTGTATCTTATTCTTACTTATCTGTCATCTGCTTCGTGAGTGCTTGTGTTTGAATCGATGATCTGCAACTCAGCATTTGAGGGAGTCTCAAGACCGAAATAAAAATAGATTTCGAGATAAAAAATCTTAGCTAGTATAAATAGTATGATGGACAAAAAGTAAAATATCGAATTCTCAATACTAACGGATGTTATTATAAATACCTAGCATTTATATTTCAATATAACTCACTAAAGTAATAATCTATACACATCGGTGCTCAAGATACAAATCATTAATTCTATCAAGATGTTCATGATATTATATTAATCACTCTTAAGCACGTATCTATGCTTGAGAAAATTTATTTTAATTTGGAACGTAGGTATATTATACTAATATGCCTTATGCTGGTGGAGTTAGAGAACATGACTAAAAAATGAACGATATTATATCATGCCAAGCTATCGAAATATATAATTGCTTCCAAAACTTTTTATACCTACAACAAAATAAAAACTTTATCCATATATATTTTGTTATTCGCGTGTATCGATAGACTTTGTGATAGTATTTTATGGACTACTGAATACAAGGGCATTCAAACCGATCATGCTGAACTAACTGACCGGAGTATATATTTTCATTTTACTGGAACAGAGATAGTCGTAACCAAACAAAATCCTTAGTCTTAGTAATAGCTTTCAAACTCTAAATTTACCCCAGGGAAATGCGTTTAATCATCATAAGGTAGAATATAGAATATTATATTACTTATCTGTTTTTTTTAATGAAAATAAAAAATAAAATGACGATTATATCGAACAAATAAATGTAATTAAATAAATTGTTTTTACTACTTATATCTGTAATGTACGGTTATCCTAATAAATTATGATATGTAAACAAAATATATTTGTTTAAAAAATTAAATGTTCAAATAGAAAAACAATTAAAAACTGTTACATGGTTACCCTACAGTAGCATAATTGATTGAATTTTGTTCATATCGATTATCGGAACTTAAATATTGTAACCTCGTTTTATTTACTATAAATCAAAACTAAAATAAGCCACCAGATACATTTCTTTAACTGTAGAGCATAAGAGTTATTTATTTAATAGTTATATACTTCAAATTTAAAAATAACGATTCTGAGTCAACTTAGGTTAATACCAAATTGTTTGCATTTAATTTTAATTTTAATTTTAAATTGTTTAGGTTTTTTCCATATTAAAGAAAACTCACCGAAGAACCATCTAGATAAAATCTATGATTTATACATTATATCTCTAACTCATAGGTGCTATGTACTGTTATAGTGTTATCGACATAACGAAGTTGTTTAAGTACCGTAAAAAGTTCACACGAAAAAAGATACTGTAAAATCAATACATTTCTGTCTAAACTAATTTAAAATATATGAAACATAAATGTTTTGATTAATATTAAGTAACGAAAACAAATATTAATATTAATAAGTTAATCGATAAAAATTAAAATTAAATATTTCACAAATTACTGATGACAGTTTATAAGAAACAATATTATATAAAATAACATATCAAATAAAATGTTCATGCAATGTTAGTTTTAATTTCTAAAAAAAAAACATGCTTCAAATAATTTGACTTTATGATATATAATAATATGTATCATATTATTTTAAGCATTTCCCTTGGATAATACAACTCGTCTTTAATACATCATCAGTTTTTTTTTTTTTAATATAAAATAGAATAATCGGAAATTTTAAAAGTTTTATATTAAGTATATATGAATTTGCAATGATTTAACTTTTATAATCTAGAATACACACCTCAGTAATTTTACTTAAGATTTATAGAAGTTGTATACAACTGTATTTTTAAAAATTAATACAATTTTACCTTCTAAAAAATAATAATTTAATATATATTTTACATTCCTAACTCGATTAGAAATATCCTCAAATTCTAATTTTCTATTATAATTACGTTTTATATGTACATACAATGAAATTAAATATTTCAATAGGCTAACCAATTTCAATTGCAGTATTATAATTAATATAATATAAATATTTGTAAGAACAACATAAAAATATTATTTTTACCATTTATAATTATAATATTGTCTAAAATCGTATTGTTTAGAAAATTTAAAGTATTTTTAAATTGTTTGTTGATAATATTACGCTGTATTACATTAAGCGAATAAAAACATAATTGTTAGTTATTTATGATCAGTAAGAATTTTTAATTTTTCAATAATAAGCAGGGTAGTTATTTTTAAAACACAATGTGTTAACTCAATTTAAACATGTTAAACATGAATTTAAAACATTTGTTTTAAACGTTTTGTTCATTGTTTAAAACGAATAAAATATATGTTTAAAACAGTGTAAAATCCAAGTGAATATTGTTTTTTTTTTTTTTTGGTTTATTACTAATAATAAATAATAATAGATATCCTTCAGTGGATAAAAAGTGAAAGTATCAAATAGTTATACCTATTACCATCCATCATTTCAATTTTTGTTTTTAACCTTTTTTTTAATTTTATTGAATAAATTACCAAATATAAAATGTTTTTACTTAATAGTTAATATATTATACAATGTTCACATAACACATTCATTCAGAAAATGTTTAAAATAAATTTCAAATACTTTTAAGATTTAAAATAAGTAATAAATATAAACAGTGAAACATATTATGCTAGTACACGGTATATTATATTGGCATATAAGTAAATAACATATTAAATCTTAATTAAGTTATTTCAATAATGCACTGTTTTAATCATTTAAAACATTGTTTTTGACAGAAAAAATTCACCAACTCTGAATTAATAAAGTTATTAATGCATTATGTATTTGTGACTTGTGTACAACTATAATAATTAGGATTAACACTTTGTTATAAATCAAATACTTAATGTGTTAATGTATACAACTCCTAAAAATCAAAATATGGCTTTGAATTACTCATTTTTATTTCTATCATAGTGTAGGTTATGTTTAAGCTGGATTTGCTATTTAAATTTTTTTTTTGTGGTTATAAATTTTCTGATATTAAATAATTATCGATTACAATCAAATGAACAAAATATGAATTATTATACAAAACAATTAATTTAAATTAAATTAGGTCTATGAAATTCAATATATTTATATCAAAAACATATTTTGTAGACATTTATTTTTATATGTACACATTTTTGATTACAACGGACAATTTCACATTCCCCTACGAGTTTGATTATGTTCTAAGTGATTTCCACTGTATAATGTGTGTTGTTATATAAATTAAATTATTCGTATACAAACTACTTTTAAAGTTGATACATGAACAATAATAATAACATTTTCTCATGAAAATCAGTTTATTTATTTTCTATAATACTGTATAATAATTTTGTTACTATACTTTGTATTGAGTATTCTTATTGTATAATAATAACAGTAGTTAGATGGTTTATTTTACGGTGCAAACTAATTACAGGCAATAATGTTGTATAGAACAATTGAAGTTTATTGAACAAACAGTAAAAAATAGTTCTATTTCTACTGATAAGACATCTTGTACGTTTTTCACTTGGCCAAACTTTCGAACTTATTGGTTTTTTCGTAGTGAAAACCTTTTATAAAAAGTAAACTTTTAGTCAGCAATGGTTTAGGTAGACAAAAGTGTTCTAAAATTGTTTCCTATCTAAATTACCTCGAGGCTTGTTCAAGTAAATATAAGCTTGAGAATTGAGGACCTACTTGAGACTAAAGTTTAAAACGTATTGCAAATAAGTTTGAGTCAAAAACGAAGAAAACTGCTGATAAAATTTTCCGGCAACTTGTTAATACAAATTTGTTTCCGCAAAATATATACGGTGAAATACTCTGTAGATTATACAATATGTATTATATGTAGGTACAAAGCTTAAAGTTTAAGATTTAAAATGTAGTAAGCTGCCAAAGAGCAATATATAAAGTAGCGCTAAGTATAAAACCATACATTCAGCAGATCATTTGCCGCCTTTTCAATCCACTGGCACTTATACACCAATCATTTTTTTTAAATTAAATATACTATAATATTTACTATAATTATTTATGTAACATCCAATTTGGCTTTTACTTACATATCCGATTCGTGATGACAAAGAAATCTACGATTAGTATTTATATGATGTTCAAATTACCTGAAACAAACATAGTACAACAAAATTGTATTAAATTGAATAATCAAATAATAATAAAGACATAATTATTTTTATTTTTAAATGTTCCACTAACGCTAGTTTCAGATGATGAAAAAACATTTTATTAGGAGTCCGATATGAAATTATGTTTGTCTATAAGATAAGTTATTCTACTGCTTATAAAATAATAAATCAAAATATGTGTGATACAGGAATTTAATATCACTATATTAGAAGAGTGTTTAAATTTAAAAACACCCATCATAAGCAATAATAAATCATTGATATTGTGAATGACTCTGGTCAGACATTGGGATAATATGTTAAACCAACATTTCAAGATTAGGTATATCTAACACGAGTGTTTATTAATAATGTTTGTTCGATATTTTTTCACAGATTTTCTAATGGAAAATCTAAAACATTACCTTATAAGTTATAGTACCAGATACGAGTAATATATAATAGACATTCACACCTTTCTAATTGTTAAAAATAATTGTTATTTAATACCCAAAATGTTTATTGTTTGTTTATTCATTTTTTTTTTGCTTAAGTAATAAAAAACAAATAATTATAACAGGACCCATTGATTCCACCAATAAAGCATCAAATCCACCCGTACAGCTGGTATAGTTTTAAACATCCTATCGACTCCACCGCTTTCCAATGTATTCATGACGACGTCTGATTACTGCTTAACTTTACTAATAAATTAAAAATTTAATTTCTAAGTTAAATATCTTTACTAGTAAGTAACGGTAGACTAGAATATTTAGTTTCTGGAGTAGAACCCGTGGGCAGGCACCCCAGTGTTGCCATATCGATGTTTCAAAATTATGGTTACAATTAAAACTATTATTTGTATTATAATTCATTTTTCTTTATCAGGCACTATGGCGAATGATGCGATTTTAAATTATTAATTTATATAATTCCACATTCCTTCTACTCCGAAAGAATCATCACTTCCTTTCTGCGTACTAGCAACATGCTGATTTTTTTATCTATCTAAAGTATTAGGTACATTTTTTTAGATAAGTGTTAATAAAACTACCTACCTATTATATTGTAATATTACTATGAAAAAATTAAAATTTAGTTGAAAAATAAACTGCATCAAATTAACAGAGTAATTTATATTATAATTAAATAAATTTATATAATATAAGTATTTATAAAAATATTTTTTATTATGCATAATATTATGCATACTATGCATACATGTACACAATTACTCAATATAATAAAAAAACAAATATATACATGTGATAATAATTACTCAAGTTGAACCACTGATTAATTAGATAAATTTACCAATGATAAAATGATAATATTTTATTAAAAATCCAGTTATTATTAATTAATTATAAAATGAGTATGATGTATTTTTATACAATTATAATGATTAAACAGCACAAAAATAGTTATACACTGTTTTTTTTTCAATACGTCTATTATTGTTAATTATATTATTTAAATGATAAAAAATATTTTTATATAAGTTTTTAATACAACAATTTAATTTAAATATAATGTATTACATATTATTTTGTTTATTGCCTGATTTAGCAAGTTATTGACATTTTTTATTTATTGAACATTTTATAAAGAAAAGAACAAAAAAATGTTTTACTAGAACTGATAAAATTCCAATATTATAAAATGATGTTTTTGTTTATATTTTTCAGAAGTACAACACTTAGTGTTATTTAAAATTTAAATTCATGAAAAAACTTCAATATTGAAATTAATTCTACTATTTTTATACGTAAACTATAATTTGTTTATGCAGTTTCTAAATAATATTCTTGTGATTTTCCAAGAGTTCAGATCCCTAAATTAATCGATAACAGGTTTATAGACCTATAAACGAAAAATAGTTAGAAATATTTATATATAATTTGGTCGGTGTAGATTTTGTAATTTTGTATCAATTTACAAAATATATTATTTAAAAAACATTAATATTTTTTATCTAAATCACTGGTGTTATAAATAACTATAACAAGCAATAAACCTAGTTAGCCACCTACAATTGGAATGCAAAATCAAACAGTTTGTAAAAACATAAATGTAGGACCATTTCAACTGTCGAACTGAATTCAGTAGACCATGAAACTCCATGCCAAGGATAGGTTAACTGATGTTGGGCAAAATGAGAAAGTTAACAAATAAGTAGCAAAAGAACGACGAGAAGAGAAAAAACGATTTTTCCGTTTTTTTATTTGCTCAGAATATATTACCAGTAGTATCCCGTTGTGCTACTAAGCCGAAGGACTGACTGCGTTAAATTTTTCACGAGAAATTCGTTTTCGCATACAAACGACATCGTTAATGGAACAAGAGGGAATGCCTTAAAAAAAAATGGAGATCCTATTTTATATTAAACATCTTTGATGTAACGTTCTCAGCCAATACAGAAGATCAAAAAACGGTAAAAATCGTATTTTCTATTATTATGACTGTTAGTTAATGTTATGAGAAGAGTGTTTAAAATTTCGACAAAAATACAGTTTAAAACGAATAATAATTAACACTCTTAAGTTTTATTTAAAATGTAAAAGGCTTGCCTGTATTGTATTTGGTTTTTTTTTAATGTACCTATCTATGCGTTTTTGAAGAACTTCCGCAGAAGTCCATACTCCATAGCGACTATTCCATAAAATATAATGTTCTATATTTTAGAAAATAATTTCCAATTTAATCGATATAAAATACTTTATCCCATATGATTATTACGTGCTTGACATAACAAATCCATCACTGTTTGTATTCAACTAAATAAAAATGATACTTTCATCCAACAACAAAAATGTCATAATTAAGAATTTTTACACGAAACATATCAAACTATTTTTGAACAATGAAATATTGTACTATAATTATAGTTCGTTATCCTGTGATAAAAATTATTTACCGGAGCACATTTTCACAAATTATATCTCACAGATTCAATTTATTTCACAATTTGAAAAAATAGTAACTAACGATAATATTTTATTATTATACTTTTTATTAGGTAAGTTCCATGCTTCATTTTTAGTTAACGCATATATTCCATTAATATTATAGTAGGTATTCAATTGGTATGCACACAAATTAACTGATTTGACTAACTAGATAGAATAATCCCATCAGGACACTAATTAGTAGTCATTGGATGTTGTTGTTGGCCGCCGCATACTATGGCATGGTATTAGTGATTGATTAGGTTGGGTGGAAGACCAAAAAATAAACATACAGTATAAATAATATCAAATATGTAACAAATTATAACAATAAATTACAGGTATGGGATTATATTTAAAACAATAATGTGCACGTGTAACATTTAAACACTAATAATCAATACTATAAGCAGATAATAGGATTTCATTGCCAATCCTGGTCGCCCTTATATTTATAATCCTTCTATTCTTCCATCTACTATATTGTATCCGAGTATTCCACAACAATATGTCTGGAAATTAGGACTTCTCCGCAGTTGCAAAGAGGTTATACTAAGATATTATACGAGCAAATGCTATTGTTATAATAATAATTATTATGCTAATATTTTAGATTTTTCATTTTAATATGTTATTTATTATTATTATTATTTATTATTAATATTAACGCCTAGTGGGCAAAAAGTACAGAATATAAAAGTATTAATATATTATACAAAATATTATAATGATTTTAAATGATTTCAACTCAAGGCTACAAAAGAAATACAATAGATATGTAATAGGTAATCATATCCAAATTTGTACATTTAAAAAATAGTGAATCACCGTTAAGATATAAAGTAAAATGGGCATAGGCCATAAGTTATGCATTGGCCCATAACTAACTAAACTGGTCAAAATAATAATGTATAAAAAGTAAATTGATTGTATGAAGTTAAATAAATAATTGAAAATTAAATTATATTATAATTTATAGGTAAATGTATAAAAGAAATTCATTTTATTCTAGTTTACTTTCTTTGTAGGTGTAGCATAAGAAGAAACTGATTTTCTAATACACGATTATTTGAAAAAAGGTATGATAAATGTAAACAAGAGTTGTTTTAACCGTTTACCACTAAAAACCATTTTTCAATACTTCTGATAATTTATTATTTTGTAGTGTTATTATAAAAAAAAAGTAAGGAAAAGCATACATCACGTGAGTATGGAATGTATACAGTAATTTATTAATTTATGAGTTTAATATTAAATAAAACCAATAATTTATGTAATATTGCATAATAAAATTCAATATGTTCAAATTTACATTACTGAAATAGCAAAACATTTTCTAAGCGACACGTTATAAATAATATTATCCGCTAAATTAAATATATCAGGTATACAAAATAATATAAGCAGGTAGGTATAGATTTAATTTATGTTATTTAAAACAAAAATTATCGTGAAAATTAAAATAATGGCATTGCCATGTTTACATTGTGAATCGCGACCAACAAATAATTTATTCTATACGTATATTTGTAATATTATATCCAAAAGTATGAAAATAAAGAACGCCTTACAATCCACACATAGACAAAACATACGGGAAAACTAGCCGTGTATATAATTAACAAGAAGCGACACGATTCACGAAAACAAATTCTGGAGAAAGCCTAGCCAAATTTGTAGTTTAATAATGAAGTTTCAAAATACAATCATCTAATCGGAAATTGTACGTAGAAGTGTATGCTGTATTTTTCAAATCCTTTTGAACAATATCAACAGAGTTATAGCCAATTTAGCTAGAAATTATTGTTGCGTGTTTTCAACATGTTATTAAATAATATTCCCCGCGGCCCGCATGACAATGTTCTATCCGACACCACAATCGTCGGACGACCCCTACCACATGATGGTGTTACCGATATTTTACGCACGTGTCGCCATAGATATTAATATATGCTTTAATATCTATGGTGTCGCCACGGTATTTTCCCCTCCCCCGTCTTTTTTGAACACACATAGGTACACTCTCAATTACGATATATCATATTGTTAAAACTTAAAGCACGTACCTATTCCTTGTCGCGTACTCGACATTTACGTAAGTGTTTTAAAAAAGTTATTAAGGTTATTAAGGTATTAAGGTATCAACATAAAGTGAATGATATCCCAACAAAAACACGCCCTAAAACTCCGAGTAAAAAAATGTAAAGTATAAAAAAAAAACTGCTCTAAAAGTTGTGATATCGTTTTATCGCTAAGGCTTTGAAGCATATGTATGATTTATGTTAAAATAATTCGCTAAATAATTAAACTTAGCTTGGTGACTTTAAAACACTTGATTAGGAATACATTACACATTTCAATGATAGTAGACCGTATATTACTATGTACTCGTTATGCGTTTTTTTTTTTAAAGAGAGTTTGGCGGAGTTTTTTGTTGGGATAAATCTAAACAGTACCCAAGAAGTAGTTTTTACGATCAATCGTGTTATAGAAAACACACCATAAAATCACAAACAAGAAAAAAGTTTTTTAAATCATAACCAAACAGATCGCTTTGACTTCATCGTTTTCATTTAATGTAAATTATAGTCGATATACCTAATATTTTTATGTAGAAATAAATGTTACACTCCGGGCCCTATTCTAATAGGCTAATAACCTGAGATGTCGAAATCTTTATTTGTTTAACAAAAAAAAAAAAAAAAGTTGTGAAACAAATTAATATGCCGGTGTAAATTAAGAAAATATTATTTGCACACTTAAACTAAAAAAATACGAAATACGTTTGTAGAATAAAATTACACTAAAATAGATTGAATTAAAGTACGGAGCTACTTATTAATAAGGATAAAATTACGTTAAACGCGATGCGTGTACAAGGGGCAATGGTCCGTCATAAACTAATGAAGGGACAATGTGTGTTATAAACGTATGCAAGAATTGTGTGGTCCTTTTGTAAGATACCGGATTATCGGAGAATACAATTTAACGTAACCACATAGTGCAATAGTGCGTATTAGGGACCGATTGAAATCCAAGACCATCTAATAATATATTTAGAATATTGACACTTCTGATTCTACCGAGTGACCAGTAATTTAGAATATATTTTAATTTTAATGTACCCAAGTATTTATATGCTAACTAAATGCTTAATTGGTGGTAGAATATAGTATACAGGGTGTAACAGAAAGAACTGACTTTTGGAATAACTTTTGTTCTAACCAATATTTTAAAACTTTTTTTTATATATTTAATTTATAGCCACTTGCGCTACACGTGTTATGAAAAAAATTATTTTTATTTTTTAATATCAAAAATAAAAAAATTTAAATTTGATTTAATTTTTTTTGAATAAATTCAAAATTGTCAATTTGTGAATCTGATTATAAGAATGATTTGGATGGTAAATACATTTTTCGATTACATTAATCTGGAACGAAATAACTTTTTTAAAAATATTTTTTTTGGAAATTCGCAAACATGGGTATATTTCTTAAACTATTTACTAATCGTATAATTTTAAAAATTTTTGTCATACGTTTAAGTAGCATACATTTTTTTTTTTTTGGTCAAGTCTTTCTGTTACACGTTGTATATACTGAGTTAATGCTAGTTGATATTACTTGTTCTTTAATTATTATAAGTGCAAAACTAATGTTCTAAACTGCTGTAAACCGTCTCGTTTCATACTGTGAAAAATATTGAACAAAAATGAGTTTATTAAAGAAAAAGAAAAGTTAATTTCTGTAAAAATTCGACACAACAAAGAAATGTTATGAGGAAACCTCAAAAACACGTATATTCAAATGGGATACGAGTATAAAATCGAAGTTCGCCTGCTTATGTGTGTGTGTGTGTGTGTGTGTGTGTGTGTGTGTGTGTGTGTGTGTGTGTGTGTGTGTGTTTGTGTGAGCGTTGTATGATATAGACATTTTTTTTTCTTACAGCGAAATATGATTTATCGATGGGTATCAGCGTATAATAAACGCCTTGCGTAATGTACACATAGCAGACATGTCTAAAAAGGAAACCCGATTTCTTCGTGGTTTCTTATATTCTCTACCTACCTACCCAAAATCATAAAAGGAAGGGACTTGTTTTCGTGTACGACATGATGGGTCTAGGGGCTGTCTGGACTTGATGCGCATATCAAACAGCTCTCAACTAACCTCAACTCACATACACACATGGCAACATCGTACATATCATTGGTTAACATTTTCTTTATTTATCATCTTAATGATATTATAATTGTAAGTAAAATTTTTATTTATACCTAAAAAACTTGAAGGCTTTATGATTGTTTCATTTTTATATATTATAATATATTATTATTTTTAAATGAAAATAAGTAGGTACAATGCAACAACTAGTCCAGTCAAATTAGAAAAAAGTTCGGAACTAATTCCACGAAAGCAGGATTTTGATTATTTTTTTTAGTTTATACCTCACTGATGAACATACTAAAAGTCCTGACACCTACAACACCTTGTGCGTAGCTCTCCACCCCTCTTCAAAGGGTGGCGCGCCCCTTTCACTGTTTTCGCTTATAACTCGTCAGCTTTTCAAGTTACAACAAAAATATCTATGACCAAAATTAAAGACCATAACATTTACCATAGACTTAATTTACTTTTTGTATATATATGTTGTGATAAGCGTTATATTTTTAAAAAATATAAAAAATAAAAATATCTTTTAACATTATTTAAA
>NC_042495.1:53467271-53476168 GCF_005508785.2 Acyrthosiphon pisum
TAACGCTTATCACAACATATATATACAAAAAGTAAATTAAGTCTATGGTAAATTGTATGGTCTTTAATTTTGGTCATAGGTATTTTTATTTTAACTTGAAAAGCTGACGAGTTATAAGCGAAAAAAGTGAAAGGGGCGCGCCAACCTTTGAAGAGGGGTGAAGAGCTACGCACAGGGGATAGGTGTCAGGACTTTTAGTATGTTCATCAGTGAGGTATAAACTAAAAAAATAATCAAAATCCTGCTTTCGTAGAATTAGTTCCGAACTTTGTCGATTTGTGGTCTAATTTGACTGGGCTAAACATATTTATTTGTGAAATGACCGTAATCAGCTCAAAAAGAGTGAAATTATCTTCAACAGTTTATCGTGTATAGAAAATGCTAATATAAACATTCAGTGAAATTTTCAAGTATCAACAATCATTCGTTTTTTAATTACAACAAAATAAGAAAATCCGCTACATGAGAAATTGAGTGAATATCAAATGTTGTAAAAATATGAATTTCAAACGCTCATAAAAATTTAATTTGACTTTCTTGAAGACTTTTTTTTTTTGATAAATGTAGACGAACTTATGAGGAATCATATTTGTATTACATTTTTAAATCTTAGATTTATAAAGAAAATTTTTCATGAATTTCCAACTTAAAATAATTTGCAAATTTTCGTCATTTTTACGTATTTTTCAATATTTTAAATTTAGATGCTTATAAAAAAAGATTGTGACTAGATTTTTCATTTTTTTCATTTGCCTTTGAAACAATATTCTAGGAACCTTCTATTAAATTGTCAAGCTTTTGTACCCAACAAATAAAGTTTTATTGATATTTATAGAATAAAAAACTAAAAAAATTGGAAACTGAAAATGTTCCTCAACAGCTCAAAATAAGTCAAAATATTTGGAAAATGTTATGGTGTATAGAAAATTCTAATATAAACATTCAGTCAAATTTTCATGTACCTATGGTCATTTGTTTGAGAGTTCTACCAAAAACCAAAATCGATTTTCTCGAAAACAGATTTTGCGTCAAAATTCCCGTTTTTCCTTAATTTTTCTTTTGTTTTTCACGTCACTTTTGAAAACTATTGGAAAATTTTTACTTTTCACCCCCCAAAGTACCAACTAGATTCACTTTCCTATCAGAAAAGATTAATACTGTTGAAGAAAATCCAAACATTTGTACTGTCATAAAAGGTGATGACAGACACAAAAAGAAAAAAAAGAAAAACACAATATTATATCATTGTAAAATTGTCAAGGCACTCTGTTATATAGGTAGTAAGTTAATAGGATGGTTTATGTTAAACTTTTTTTTTAATATTGTAGCTAAATCCAAGCAAATCTTTTTTTTATTATGTTCACAATTTACAATACTACCTATAATCATTAAATATTTTTAATTTATAACATTGTAACAAACTAACATTCGATATAATATTGTTTTTTAACTCTTTTATACTATTTAAAGGTATATATTTTTTGTAATGGAAAAAATTGAATGTTTTTGATTAAAATGATCTGTACGATTGTGGGTAGTACCTATTGTTAGTAAACGCATCATATTTCATTTCTTAGATAATATTATCATGCGAACATTAAATTATTGACCGATGAAAAATAAATACCATCATAAACATGCTTACAATTGACTTTAGTTATCTTAACTCACGCTTCAAGTACACATAACTTAAACGTTCAAGTACATTCGAAGACTTCATGGAATATTTCGTTATCATTTTACATTATTAGTGAACTCGGGGAAAATAGTTTGCAAATCGTATCTTACATTATTATAAAATTGTTATGGCTTGAACGGAAAAATTCAAATATTGAACTTTAATGTTCTCAACCATTAAATAATACACCATGTACGTTTGAGCAAACAAAATAATTAAATTATATCAATAGACTTATCCACCTATCAACTATGATATTATTTAGTAGAATTCCCTTCTCTTCACTCGTAACAATATTATGTTCACAATATACACACAATAACATTATCTTTATTTTGACAGCATAGCTAATAGTTGTTTGGATAAAATAAAATTAATCTTCAATATTCCATTAGAAAATATAGTAAAAGGAATCACATAAAATAATAAAATACTGTAAAAAAGGCACATCCGATCATGACTCATGAACAATGAACATAATATATTAAACGACAGATAACATATTATAATATTTGTTTGTGTAAAATTCATATTATACGAAAACTTACAACTGAGCTTCGATTACTCTTGAAATTGAAATAATGTTGATATATAGTTATAGGGTGTCCAACAAAGATTTAATATTTCAAAATAAAAGGGCTGTATGAGTAATGCAAACTACATTACCAATCAGTTATAAATAAATAAATCCTCGTGGGACATCCTATACATTATATGATATAGGTTTATGATATATACCACCGATGAAGGATTTAGAGTACTTAATGAATTTTAAAATTGCATAAAGAAGCTTAAAATATCCTCAAAATATAACAACTTTCGAAGAGATTTTTTTAATTTACAGAAAATTATATTATGAAACGCTAATAGGCTTATTACTCTTTATGCAATTTACCGAGGAAAAGTAATAAATTAGGTAAAAATTAACAAACAATTATTCCAGTATTATTCATGATGAGAAAAAAATATCAGTTAATAAAATACTAGTATTTGTGCTGGTTCCTATTTTTAAGTAAATATTCAAAACATGAAGAGTCTATAATTGAATTGTATATTATCTGCAATACTAACAGTAAAGATAATAAAACATTCCAACAAATCAAACGAAATGCTGAGACCTAATATCAAATCAGTTATTAAAATTATACATTTTATAAGACAAACGGGACTATATATACGTATCAATGATTTAGAAGGAAAAAATATAAATAGTTACATAATATTCTAAACAAATAAACATATTAAATTAATACAGGTAAGGTATTCATAAAAAAAAATTTGAAACAAAAATTTAGAATATGCATTATGTATCATTAAAAACAAAAATATGCTGTTATGTTTTTTATACTCAAGGTATTTAATTAAGTTTAATACAAATTATATTTAATTTAAATATCATTTTTTGTCCGTGGGTTATTTTTACAATGGACTAAAATGAGCTGAGTTTTCCATGGAAATATTTGCATCTTTAGCCAAAAACGACTCTCGTAATTTCGTGAATACGTAAATTTTTAAAATTATTTTTACCACCTATGTTTTATAATAATTTAATATAACTTAGTAAGGTAAACTCCCTCTTTTAAAAATTATCATAAATACGGTCGTTACAGTTCTGAATCCGTTTGTACGTCAATCAAATATTTCTCTAAGTATATGGATTTCACAACAACGATTTGTTACTAATATTAAAATGTCAAAGTTACAAATGTTTTATTTTACCTATGAACAACATTATGCCTTATTCTTGTCAGTATTCTTAGTAAAGGTACGTATACAATTAAATTCAATAATTCCAAACCATACCTTTAAATAGTATGATATTTAGAATTATTTATGACATGTGAAAGATTGTTTTTATTATATATATATAGGAATTATACCATGGTGGTTGCGTATTTCCCGATAGCCGTAATTTTTGTTCCAAACCATATATTATATTATATACCCATTAATATTATCATTACAAGATTATTATTGAGCCCAATGACGAGAATAAGACCAAGGGGTGGAAACCAAAACCAATTTTACAGTTTTGGTTTTGGTTTTAATTACCAAAATTAAAGTATTAGGTTTTGGAATCGGTTTTAAAAACCAGTTATAAACTACTAAGGTTTTAGTTAACAGCCCATATACTGGTTTTATTTGGGTTCAGAGTAATCATAGGTAGGTACTTAACAGTTAACTATAAATAACTTTTTCCTGAATACAAATAATTTAAAAATCTTAAACTTCTTATTCACTAGGCAATCAATATTCAATTTAACGATTATATTAGACAAGCATTTGTTTATGTATCTTCAAAAGTTTTCAACATTTTAATGTAATTTTTTTTATTTTAAAGCTATTTAATTGTCCTATCAACACTCCGACGTACGCAATTGAACTAGAAATGCGCTAATTATTTTTATTAAATTAAAAAAGTAGAAAAAAGTTGGCAAAAAATAGCAACTTTTAGAGAAAACCGTGTATTATTCCAAATAATTTATTACTTAGTATGGGTTTTTTGTTTTTTGTATAATTCTACTGAATTCTACTGAATAATCAATAATACCTAGAATAGGTACCTAGAAAGTTTGGTTTTCATAATATATTCCTGTTAATCGTCACAATACTTAGTTTTCCTAGGATTGAGTCGGTTAATTGGTCGTCAATCGTTTAATTTTATACTATTCAGTACATTTTAGTTGTCATAATACAAAAAACAAAAACTCATAGTTAATAATAAATTATTTGGAATAATGCACAATTTTCTTTTAAAAATACTAATTTTTGCCAACTTTTTTCTCTGCTTTTAATTTAATAAAAATAATTGGCACATTTCTGGTTTAATTGCGTATGTCAGTTGATAGGACAATTAAAAAGCTTTAAAATAAAAATAAAATCACGTCAAAATGTTGAAAAGTTTTGAAGATACATAAACAAATGCGTTATACGCATGGTTTTGATAAAAAAAAAAGTTAATTGCCTATATAACTAAAAAGATAAAAAAGTTATATTCAACCTTTAAAGGGAATTTCTTCATCATTTTTGGTATATACTTTCATATGACGTTGGCCGGTCACTTCACGATAGATAGATATTAGGTATATAGCAATAAATAATGAATAATGTATCATTTTATTTATAAATTATAATTTACAAGTTTTTTTCTTAGCTAAATAATCATCTTTATTTTTTTTTAGATGATTTCTGCGGTGTTAAACGAAAAAATTAATGGGCAAATCAGAGGCCCCTAAATAAATTCTAATTATCGAAGCCCGGGGGGCATGCCCCCCCCCTTAATACGAGCTTAAAAAAATGTTACGTTCAAAATCAAATCACGGAATCACAATACCGAATATAATTAATCGGAATATCCTTATCAGCCGTAAGCAATAAACCAACGATAGAATAATATCAACATTTAACTATATAAGTTTAAAATAGGTATAGATATGAAATTTTATCACGACAATTTACAAAACATTATACTATAGAAACACTTTTTATGATCAGAAACGTATAAAGAGATTGTAAGCAATAGAAAAGGAACTATGAGATAATGTGATGGGAAAACATCATAAAAACGCCGGAAAAATTTTTTTTCCAAATTTACGACCATGCCAAAGATATTTACTGCAAAATGAGCCAATTTCTAATTTTTTTAATTATTAACAAAGCCAACATTTTTCTAAAATATTTAACGAATCTATTGAATACATATTATACCTAGTTTCTCCACTGAGAGTATAAAACTTAGTTACATAATATGATATGTATTTTAATAGATATATTATATTTTAATATAGTTTATTAACAAAGATCTAATTTTGTTTTCATATGGTATCACAAATGAGGCGGGAACCACGATAATATTACTTCCACCTTATTAACAAAGGTCTATAAAGAGAATAATAGTCATCAAAGTTTTATATAGCCAATTGATATATTTTTTATTATACATTATGATATATTTAATAGGTTTATTTTCCAAATGACACCAATTACCATTACATTTATCTGAATTCTTGTACTTATAATACTTATTTTTCTTTAACGGTGAAAAGTTATTTCAAAAGTTGTATGCGGAATATTATTTAATTAGAATTATAAAAGTAAAAATAACGGACTTGACAAAAATTGAAATTGTTAATATTAAATAAAATATTTTAAAACTATATGAATAACATCAAAAGGTCATAACGATTTGCGGCTAAATAAAAAATCAGTTACACAGTTATTTTGTAAATTATTACATTGTATAACCATATAACAATGTATAATATATTATATATACAACAATATTATTAAAGTTATCTCCACATTATTCTCCAACATTTAAAATTACAATGTGTGTTTTTTTTCTTCTACTAGTTTTCAAAAACTCTTTTGGGGGCAGTAAAATTGCTATAAATGATTTCCCCTTGTGAGTTGTGAAAATGATAAGCCTATTTTTAATTTAACTCAATCTGATAACATTTTGCATTGTCCTGAAATAAAAGCATAAAATATTTATTAAAACATTTATGAAAACTTCAATATTGATTTTTTTACGTGATTCAAGAGTACTTTACCCAACTATAGTAATTCTTCAAAGCATATTTGGGTCAACATAACATAATGCAATTGGTTGATATCAAGTTAAAAAAATGGCAGTTCCACTAGACATTTGTTATAGTAATAAAAAAATAATAAAGAAAAAACAGGATGTAGAGACCTCACTTCACTTATCTTGGCACAAAACTTAGTATATTGTGATATTACAGTTTATTATTATTATTAAAATTAAAAACAAAACAAAATTGTGGATTCAAGTAAATTTTTGCTGACATCCCTTCAAAAACGTTAAACAGCAATCGTCATTTTTTTTTACACTTAAAAAAACTATTGAAAAAATTTAAATAAAAGTACCACCTTGAACAGAACAATAGAATCTATACTTGGTTTCAATTTTAAAATATTCTATAAGACATTTTTTGAAAATCCTTTACTTCTAAAATTGTTGATAGACAAATATAGTACTGACACTAAAAAGATAATTTTTTATCAAAAGTTTTTGTTGGTAAAATATGAATCTATGAGATTCAAATCTAAAGATTTTAGTTAACAAAAGTGTATATTTATAATATTTCAACACATATTTACATAATATTAATAACACATTAACATATTTAACAAAATATTATGTTGGAGAAAGGAATTTATTTTATTGACACTAAAAACCTGTCATGGCAGTTTTGTAAAACTAAAAAGGAATGAATGAAGTACCAAGGTACAATCTTGAATATTTTACAAAGTGTTGTTGTTGTTTGTCGGTAAGTGAATTCTTTAGTAACATTAAAAGAGTGTTTTAAAAATGGATTTCAAAACACAAAATTAACTCGAAGTGTACGAAATTACGCATCTACCAGTTAGAAAGTTTTTAATTCACTATAAACTTTTCAACACTTTCGTCTTATTTCCTCACCAGTTTTATTTGACACGGTTTATCGTTATGGATGAAGGAGAAATAAAAAATATTAATAAGAATGTATATATTGAACAAAAAAAAAATAATAAAATAATTTCTCAAAAATTATAAAAACAAAAAAGTAGGAATTTCAGCTACATTACAAATTCTTAGAACTTTTAAATACAGTCAATTTGATTATTATTATCCTTTGAAACTTATTTTAGTTTATTATATTTTATAATTGAAAATAGTGGCTTGGCGCGTTGGCTGCTACTAGTCACAGAATGCGACTGGGTGTAAGTAACGGCCACAGCTACTAGCTCCCGGATGGGTGACCACCCGGTTCTTAGTAGTTAAAAACTTTGCAACACATACACGGTGTTTGGTAATACCTACCATAACAACCAGGGCCGTATTTAGGGGGGAGCTACAGGGTACTGTTGCCCCGGGCGGCCAATTTTTGACACATTTAGGGGGGCGGCCAGGCGCCGGTGTATATTATATGCATAACATTTTTTTTGGTAAGAATTTGCTTGAGTACCTGTACTTGGATTTTTTGCATTGCATGACTATGATAGGGCCATTTGACGTCATTCAATTGATTAGTCAATCAATGATAACTACTAATTTTTGTAATTTTTTTTATGAATTTTTTTATGATTTTTTTTATTAATTTAAATTTTAAAAGACATGTTTTATAACGCTGATTTCGAAAATGTTTAAATTTTTTTGCGGAAACCATTATTTTAGAAGTTATAGATATTCAAAGTTTGCGATTTTACGTTTATACACATGCGAGTAACAATACTTTAATGCTGCGCGGGGGAACTCGTGTATAATATATAATAAATAGCATATAATATACTTATATTACAGGCATGGCTTTTCAACAAGATTGTTTAATTCTGAAGGCTACCCAAGGTGGTTTTACACAGAAAATCGGGGGATGTTTTCGAGTTTTTTGTTCAAGCGCAGTACATTATGTGTTTTTTAACAACCTTGTTTAATTCCGAGGCCTGCCCAAGGTGGTTTTACACAACAAATCTAGGCATATTTTTGTTTTTTTTTATGCTAAAAATTTTTATGGTGCTGCACGTGGCAGTCAAGTAGCGTTGCACGCATGCACATAAACGTAAAATCGCAAACTTTGGATGGCTATAGCTTCCAAAATTTTTAAATTCGTGAGGGGCATGGTAAAGTGCATTAAAGTGGTAAAGTGGTAAAGGGCATGGTTAAGTGCATTAATTTTGTTTTTTTTTTAATAGTGTACAATTTTATGTTGTTATACGTTTTGACAGTAATTAAAATAATGCATCATCGTGGTCTGTTTTTAACAAAATGTTCATAAATAAATAACTATAACTAAACGATTAAAAAACGAATTAATTATTTTTTTTTTTAGGGGGGAGGGGCGTACAAATATTGTTGACCCAGGGCGCAAAAATTGTAAATACGGCCCTGATAACAACCGTAACAATCATACAAACAACCTACCGTGTACCAACCTTACCCCTACCACAGTTCATAACCCCTACAAAAGCTAATGGCCTTAGTCGCCGGGCTTAAGTTCAATAAAAAAAAAAAAAAATTGAAAAAAAATACAATTTATTTAAAATTTGACATTTACAAACCGACATTTTTAATTGGCTTACACCATGTGAGGTACTAAAAAGGTTTTTTTTAAATATTGAATACTTGTTAAAATCTTATATAGATACAAGTTAATTTTAAATTTAAGGTTTTTCCGCTTTTTCAACTTTCATTTTTACATTTTAAAGTTTTTCGGAA
>NC_042495.1:53476218-53477316 GCF_005508785.2 Acyrthosiphon pisum
TACTGACACTAAAAAGATAATTTTTTATCAAAAGTTTTTGTTGGTAAAATATGAATCTATGAGATTCAAATCTAAAGATTTTAGTTAACAAAAGTGTATATTTATAATATTTCAACACATATTTACATAATATTAATAACACATTAACATATTTAACAAAATATTATGTTGGAGAAAGGAATTTATTTTATTGACACTAAAAACCTGTCATGGCAGTTTTGTAAAACTAAAAAGGAATGAATGAAGTACCAAGGTACAATCTTGAATATTTTACAAAGTGTTGTTGTTGTTTGTCGGTAAGTGAATTCTTTAGTAACATTAAAAGAGTGTTTTAAAAATGGATTTCAAAACACAAAATTAACTCGAAGTGTACGAAATTACGCATCTACCAGTTAGAAAGTTTTTAATTCACTATAAACTTTTCAACACTTTCGTCTTATTTCCTCACCAGTTTTATTTGACACGGTTTATCGTTATGGATGAAGGAGAAATAAAAAATATTAATAAGAATGTATATATTGAACAAAAAAAAAATAATAAAATAATTTCTCAAAAATTATAAAAACAAAAAAGTAGGAATTTCAGCTACATTACAAATTCTTAGAACTTTTAAATACAGTCAATTTGATTATTATTATCCTTTGAAACTTATTTTAGTTTATTATATTTTATAATTGAAAATAGTGGCTTGGCGCGTTGGCTGCTACTAGTCACAGAATGCGACTGGGTGTAAGTAACGGCCACAGCTACTAGCTCCCGGATGGGTGACCACCCGGTTCTTAGTAGTTAAAAACTTTGCAACACATACACGGTGTTTGGTAATACCTACCATAACAACCAGGGCCGTATTTAGGGGGGAGCTACAGGGTACTGTTGCCCCGGGCGGCCAATTTTTGACACATTTAGGGGGGCGGCCAGGCGCCGGTGTATATTATATGCATAACATTTTTTTTGGTAAGAATTTGCTTGAGTACCTGTACTTGGATTTTTTGCATTGCATGACTATGATAGGGCCATTTGACGTCATTCAATTGATTAGTCAATCAATGATAACTACTATTTTTGTAATTTTTTTATGAATTTTTTTATGATTTTTTT
>NC_042495.1:53477366-53495925 GCF_005508785.2 Acyrthosiphon pisum
ACAAATTGTTTAATACAATTATTTGAGATAAAATACAAAATCAAAGATCTGTGCTGAAAAGGCTGCGAATCTATTAATATTCTGTTTATAATATTATAGTCTCTATTTAAAAACTTTTATCCAATATTAAAGAAATGTAATGTTGAGTGTTATTTGCTCAAGTCTATAATATGTCAAAAATTAAATATTTCATTTTTGTATTTGTTTTATTTATTAATATTTATTTTATTTTTTACATAACTGTTTTTAATTATTTTAAAAATCGCAATAAATATAATATAATATATTTTAAACAACGCTGTTAAATTGTATAGTCTACGTATGCTAAAATTTTAGTAAACTAAGTTGGAAAACTTCGGACCGTCAAAATCCTAGTACATTTTTCCCATGATGATCCCCATGATGAACTATCGTGAGTTTACTTGAATTAATATTTTTTCCACTACGTACCTACAGGCTACAATATATACATTTGTAGTACAAGTACAATAATTGCAAGTACCTACAACTACAATAAGATACATCTTAATATATATTAACAAAATTGATATTAATCATAAATTCTCGATTTTTATTTAATTTTGTTTTTTTTATGTTATCCAGAAATCATGAATTAATTATATTATGATTGAATCACGAATATAATACATGTATACTTACAATAGAATTATAAAAATATTTATTGTTTTACGTACTTTATAATTTAACATTCTACACTTCCTAGCTGAGAGTTATTTAGACACACAGACGATTTCCCCGTGGATAATTGAGGTTGCATATACCAGGTCCGCAAATATAAATTAAATACTGTTACCGAATTCACGGTCCAGTTAGGTACATCCGACTCTAATTCGAATTTCCAGTTGGTTTCCGCGACTATTTACCACCCTCGCCACTTCATGTTCACTATAAATGCCCCTTTATCAAGTAAAATTATTTTTGAACATTCAACGAAAGAAACAGATATAATAATATAAATCAAGTAGGAAGGTAACAAAATTCATTACCATTTTTAAGAAAAGTAGTACTATTTTAAGTTCCTACGAATTATATTATTTTTCTATTTATGAGTAACTGTGAACTGAAAATATGAATTATATATGTACGTGCCAATTCAAGTATTTACGACGTTTTCTTTTACTAATACGAGTTTAATATCATAAGGGGTGAGCTGTGCAGTAATTATGTTAGACCACACTTGTGACAAATTTTGCATTCGTAACAAAACGTGGTGTTAAAATTTAAAAATAACGAAAAATATGTCTTATACTATAGTATACACCAACCAAGTCAATATTTGATTGATGTAGAAATACATATCAATGATCTCGAAAAAAAATTGTAAAATTCAGAATTTGATTTGTACATGGAAATGTATTGTATTTATTTTACTATTCTTTGATTTTAGATTCGCATAAAAAATATATTTCAAAAGGGCTATTAGAAAATCAATAATGAAATACTAATTTTTAATATTCTTTCAACGAATCTTCGATTCATATTATGATAAGTGATGAAGCGGTGAAGTACAGCATCTTCAAAATGTTGACATTTACTTTGTCAACATTAAATAATATTACGGATCGCCCCTTCCTTAGATGTTTCTTTGACATACTTTTTCTTCGTCTTCTAGTGGAGTTTGGGCCTTTAGACCAATCCACCAATCAAATTTGCCGCCTTTCTTTGACATGCTCACACGCAAACGAGTTTCTAGACACATCTTTATAAATTGGTGTATTTTTTTTGGTTTTAACATTTTCTCCACCATCGCAGCAGAATCAGCAGTAGTAGGTAGTAGTAGTAGTCAATTTTAGAAGTAGTACAGTTTTACTCTTTGAAAATCCGTTGGTCATTACTGTCGTGTTGTTATATTATTATATGCTTTCGGCCAGCCTAAGGGGGTTTTTATTATTATTTTATACACACACCACCTCACTGGTGTTCCCGCCACTCGGCCCTCGATGGCCTTAATCGTTTTTCACTATATAATGACTGGGTACGGCGCATATAGGGCTGTAGTTGTAGTCACAGTGGCAGCGGCAGTAGCAATATAGTAGCGGTGATGGAGGTGGTTGATGTGGCGGTAGTGCCGTGAAAAGGAATTTCAGCCCTACACACACCTCCCCATCCCACACCCGATCAACCCTGCACACTTTTTCCACCACCACTTCCACCACATTTAATTGCTACCCCCTTTTCCCTACACATACACGTCCACTGTACAGTGTATAATATGTACTGCCGACTCGTCACGCGAAAAACAACCCTTCACCGAGCCATTCCCGGAGCCACCATCCCTATTGGTCTTATAATTCAATTATTACGACAAACGGACCGTTGTGACTTGTATATGTGTGTGAGCTCAGTCCCGTCGCCCACACAACAACCATGCGGTGGTAGTGGTGCTGGGTTTCCCGGTGGCGCTTGAGCTGGGCTCGAATCCCGATTATAATTGGAAGATTGTATCATAGAAACATATATGGGTGCTAGTGTGTGTGTTTGTGTGCGTGTGTGTTGGAAACGGTCATCCGCGAAATTGGAGAAACGATGGACGTATGCCAGTCGAGAACGTATACACCAATTGGTATTTCTTCTCATTTATCTCCACTGTTATCTCTGCCACACCTTTTCAATAAAATCGAAAATGCTGCGTTTTTCTATACACGCATATATATCTGATTTCTAGAACCTGATACTTATAACTTTGAAAATAAAAGTAAAACAGACAGTACATTAAAATAATTTTACACCTACCAAGGAACCGAAATCGAAAAAAATATGTTATATAAAATTATAATTATATATACTAGTGTTATTTTGGAATATAAAATGCATTTAATAAATACTTACAATATACAAAATATTAACAAAAAAAAAAATAAATAGTTTTCACACATAATGACGTATTATGATTGTACATTTTACATTATGAATAGTAAATAATAGTGATGTGTGTTAATACATATTATTAAAAAAATAAAAAATAAAAATGTTTTTAAAAGTACAAAAAACATTTAACATAATAATAATGATAAAGTACCAAGTATTTTATTTGGGGTGTTTAAGAGTAGGTGTTTGTTAATGATAAGCGTTATAAATAATATTATGGTAATAATTACCGGAATAAATTATTAATCTATAAAGATATTCTGCAAACTATATAAATAAATAGAATATTTTGTATTATATTAAATTTATTCGAACTTCATTCTTCAGATTTTGAACCCTATAATATCCCCTGTGTTAACAGTCGTATACATTCGTATAATGAAAAATATTTCAAAAATTAAGATTTAAGGTTAATCGGTAAAAGTGACTTTATCACAAAATCAGTAATCTTTTAAGATTTTACATTTAATAAACTTTACATGCAAGTCTTAATCTGGTATCGTGTATCTAAGGAATTATCACTGATAATTTATCAGAAACGTTGTAATGTAAGACGTAAATAAATGTTGAATGTTCTAAATGTCACATACCTGGACACTACAAACCCCTCCAAGGGAATTTTAAACCTATCATCGATGGGCTTTTAATATTAATGTCATAAATCTTTAAACTGTATGTTTTTTAAATATCCTCGGATTTGAGTATAGTACCTACATTAGTACTTATTATATGTTTGTACAAAATATGAAGTAACGATTATGGCCAGTTTATGATAATCTTTGAGTAACTACGGTATAAACGTCAATTATATATTTATATAATATAGGAACTAGGAAAGAAAGCTGTGTCAAACGCAGAAAGCATATGACAAAATAAATTATAATCTGCGATCAATGTAATACATTGAATTGATACATTTTAAAATGTTATTAAAAATTTATAAAAATGTTACTCATCATTTATTTCGTAATTCGTTAACTGGAGCATGGATCAATAGATTAGGAAACGTATGTGCATATCTTTCCTATAACTTAATGATATTCTAGAGTTAAGACAAATTGAGTATGAATAAATCTCCAAAAATAATAATTATAGGTATATTAATATAGTTTTTATCAAACATTTTTAAACAAAAAATACAAATTTTAATATTTCAGAATAACAAATAAAAATATATTAACACCTACATGACCATTTAAGCGAGTATCTAAATTATTTTTATTATTATAAAATATACAAATACAATTTATTACTTATTATGTTGTACACAATAAACACTGCATAATATTATGTATCAGTAAATATTGTAAATATTATCTAAGAACTTTTGAAGACTTTAATAAGTAATGTATAAATGATTTTCGGAAAAAATAAAATAAACACATAATCTATTTTGTATTACCAGCTATTACCTATATAAAATAAATTTACAATCTGTACGTTATATTTACCATGATAAAATTGGTAAAATACATATATTAGAAACAATAAGAATAAAAGTTATCCAGAGAATGTCTTCTTAATCACATAATCTTAATGCTCACGATAAATCCTAGAATGATTAGAAAAATTAAAAATTACACCAATTACTATAATATTTCGATGCAGAAATCATTGAAAATGCAATGTATTATATTGTATAGTTACAGTTTTTGAAATAAAAATCTGGTAATGTTCATATTCTATGACAGATTCAAACAATTTAAATTAAAAAGCTTAGAAGCACTTATAAAAAAAAAACAGTTTTGGCATATCGATATTAGGTTTGTATAAATGTATAATTAACATTAACGATTTCATCCTGAATATTAAAATAATTATAATGGAACGGTCGAGTAAAATAATTTATTATTAAAACTTTACTGAGTATCAAGGAAACGAAATAAAAAAAATCTTACAGTTTGGTATTTTTCCCTGTGCTCATTCTCACTAAGAATAGTATTTAAATTTCAAAAATCAGAATAAAAGCGCAATCCATGGAAATATTTAAATTCTGAAAAGTCTGTAATATCTGTTAAAATAAAATGTCCTTATTTGTTATAAAATATTATAACAATCAATATGATAATTCATCGTATGTATTATAATATGATTCTACGAAGCATACATTTATATTTTTAAAAATCTTGTTTTATATTTCATCGGTATTATTACAATAAACTAAAATGTTTTGAACTATTTATCGACAGTAAAATAAATAGTTTAATGTATTGATTAAATCTTATTTGTTTGAATGAAATACCAAATAACGCATCTAAATTGTTCATAAAAAATACTTTTCGGTTCGCGTGTTCAGCTTGTAACTAATATATTATTGTATCATGTATATTGTTATTCACATGAAAACAATAGCGTTGTTCAACATACTTTTATATTATTAAATAATTGGATTAATACAAGAGAATTATTATTCATTCCATTGAACGGTACAGTAACAAAAAATTGATAAATTTTGTAGCCAAGTTTGAAACATCAATATAATATAATTTACATAATAAAAAGTCAATTTGTCTTATAATTGTATTATATTTAGAATTATCTTTGAATCTTTTTCATATATTTTTTTTTGGAAATGATAAATTTGAAATTTCATAAATTACCATATTTAAAAAATACTGATTGCATATGAAAAAAATCCCCAGTAACAACAACGAGAATATTGTAAAACAAATAATAATAATATTTTAACCCTTTGAGTGCCGCATATTTTTTTACATTGTTACCCTTCTGCAATGCAGAGAGTTTATTCTTTTCCTCACTTGTATATTATACTAGCTAGATTTTTGAAGTCATTCAAACTGTGTCAAAGCAAAAAATTCAAATCAGTCAATACCGTATACTTTGGTAACGTATAATTGACTAAAGTATTTAACTTTGGTAACGTAATCTATTAGGTAATAGTGATTTATTGACCATGACGAGTATCTTATACGTCCCCTGGTTTGGGGAAGGGGGCAATGTTTTTTAATGAAGAGAATATACGTCTAATATGTCCATAATACAGCACTGCATGTGGATTAAATTACATCACTTAATTTAAGTCGTGAAATAACATTTTTCTTCCATTGTATTTTCGTCATTTCTAATGCAATAAAACATGTTTAACGTTTCATATTGTAGAATAATAAATTCATACGACTAGATTTAAGTACAAGCACTAACGAAAAATACCTGATAAAACAAACACGACACGCGGGGTCGTATAACTTTTTAAAGTGTAAACTTGGGTTATAAATTGATCGGTGCAATACATTTCATTGGAAATTGATTTGATGGCATTGAAGAGCAGCTGTATGTAATGCGAGCGATGGTCGATGATCGCAACATATTGCTTTTATGGTAACGATATGTGTTGGCGTTTATATTTCATGTTTGGTCGTTTCTTTCGTAAATTTCCCGAGCACACGTTTTGATGTTTGAGATTAACAACCCAGTCGACAGTCGTCTACGAACTTGTACCGTTTGATGTCTGATTATGAACACCAACAGCGGCGATCGCCAACGTCAGTGCAGGTGGCCATTTAAATTGAACAAGACGTAAAAACAATTTATGGCAGTGGAATTCGATTGACAAACAAACGACTCTCAGCAATATAACTACCCACCACGGAACTTTGAGATGACAATCGATATGTGGGTTAAAAGTTAAAAAAGTTTTCTTTCGAACCCGCAAAATCAATAACAGTGAACGTAAATTTTAACAATTTCGTGCTCGAGGTCCTCGGATACGATGTTTTCATTTTTTTTCTACTGTTTTCTTTCACACCGTCGCCGTTGTTAGCACACACTGCGCACACAAGTACGTGCAAATATACGCAAACACGTGAGCACGGCATGAAATCCCGACCGCGTTTGCTCCGTTATTCGATTGTATAATCACACTTAGGTACTAATTAAAAACCAATAAGTGTAATATGAACAATACACGTGTCTGCGGAACGTGTATTGTTTTTCCGGGAATTACACATGTTTCGACTATATGCCATAAATATGTATTGTACAATGTATATGTATATCGTTCCCCTGGCCGCCCGATATATTTTCTGCTCTCGTTATTATTTTTTTTTCATTCCCGTCCAAAGGCAATCTACACAAGTGGAGCGGCAAAGGGCGGGGACACGCGTATAATAATTAATTAAAACGCAGCAGAGGCGACTACACAACGCACGGCACGACCTTTTTGTACGCTATAATAATACATTAATACAACTGGAAATATTACACACCGTCGCCTATAGCATTATAATTGTTAACATTATTATTATTACTATTATTATTATTATTACTGTTGTTGTTATCATTAGTATTATTATTACGGCAGGCGTTTGTGTTTTTTAACTTGGATTTCGCAGAACCGTTAGTAGGTAGCAAAATGGATTAATCCGTTCGTTGTTTATAGCGCAGGATCCCCTTTACACAATATTCAGTGTTCTATAGAAGTATTATGTATATAATATAGTATTTCATTAGTCTAATATACATCCTATTAAATATATTATATTATATTATGATGCATAATAACCACTTAATGGTAATTGTGAGAAATTATATTCTGCCGTTATTTGAATGCAAATATATAATATAAAAACAAAAAAAAATAAATATTATTGGGTATGATTTCGTACCTTTGAAAGATCCTAATTCCACAATCAACAATCGGTTAGATTTATAAATAATTAGCATTTCAATTTTTAGCTTCATCCTTCTCAATAAAAAATTGAATTTGTATATATTGAACGTAAAATTAGAATTTCATACATTTTGATGAATATACATTCAACTAATTATTAAGTAATAATTGAGGAACTATAATATTACGTAATTGACACGAATATCATACGTATTTTACAAGCAATACAAAATTAATAAACATGGATTTGGAAAAATATATAATTATGATATTTAACCGACTCATTTTCAAAAATAAATACTGTAGTACCTAAATCTTGTCAGATCCTGAAAATTACACGTATGAAAAAGTACTGGAACCAACAAAAAAACGTTAAGTGTAGTGTTACCTTCGGTAATTGATAGATATAATATACTGTATAAGGAGGCCCACGTCTAAATCAACTTTTTGAAAATTAGTATGATTTTTCATTTTTGTATCAAAAAAGTACGTTCATTTAGACAAACAGAAATTATTTTATACAAATTTTAAGTACCTTAAGTATCTATTTTAATATCCAAATTCAAATTACATAGTTCCTACTATACGAATATACGCATTCCATCAGTCATCATAGTCAAAGATTATACCCATCGAATAGATCCTAAGTATAAGTGGGTATTAAGAAAGCGCTAATATCTAAATATAACTAAATTGTGATAATTTTGTAATATTAAATATTAAATTTCATGGAACGAAATTATTTGTATTAATATTATTTTAATAAAATGAATGTTCTCATTGGCATTTCAATAAAAACACTAACAGTAGTAGGTATAGTTATACCCCGTACACCATACTACGATATTATGTTAATATCGTTAAACTATAACTTTATAAAAGACGTTAAAAAGAACAAAACCTAAAAATATTAAAAATATTTGAGTTTAAATGAATACTTACAATGGAGAAAAAATGAAAAACTGCCAGACATGTATACACAATTTCCGTTTATAAATGGGACGTTTTGAGGCATTTTACTGTCTAACAGTGCATATCACATAATACTAGTCCCAGACAGTGGTATAAAAAAGTTTAAACATTGTATATAATATATATAAAATATATTAAAAAAAAAACTTGACATGACAATAATAATTCAATTGTAGATAACTGAATCATCAGTCATGTAGACAGGTAATAAACAATCCTTTTTACTTGTAATAAGTGATTTTGTATTGAAATGTATAAGAAAACGTTTTTAAGCCAGTTAATCCATTATGCATTAATTTATATCACGATTCGCTGTATTATAAACAATAATTCTCCAGTCTTTATTTATTGGTGGATATTTTTTATCGTATAAAATTAATTAAATTTTATCTGTGAATTCTGAGAAATATTGTTCAAACTTATGGACATTTCGACGTTCAAAAACTTTTTAAATTTGTGCTTCATATTTAATTTTTTTACTTAATAATATCATTAAAAAAATATTCAGTAACTTTAAAAATGTCAATTAATGAACCACATAGTCGGTACTTATATAATAATATATTATTATATACAACTAATTTAAAATACACTTTGAGTCATAATTCAATAGGTAACGATTAAAAAACGGTTGATTAAAAAAAAATCAAACTTTTTTAGTGTTTAAATAAAAAGAAAGCAACTTTGTGTAGCTAAAATGATTAAACAATTTTTGTATACAAACAAAAGTTATTAGATTTTCAATTATAAACATAGGTACTTAAAAAAAAAAAATAAATAAATAAATAACTTAAACTTATTTTTTTGCTTTTTATTTTAGTTTTACTAATAATTATAATAATATGTACTTATAATTAATATATTTACAATATCTGATTTTACGTTTAATAGATATGTATTTAAATAAAATATATAATATAGTATAGATTGTATGCTAGTTCAAATTTGCTGCAGTATTTCTTATGGCCGTAAAATTGTTGTGTTTGGTGTCCTATACCTTTCAAACATTTTGTGCACATATGTGTTTAAATGAAAATTATTTACAAGTAATATTCAATATTCTCTAATCAAAATAACATTTATTTTATACATTATCAATATACAAGTTTTATGCTATAAAAATATAGGAACGATTAAATATTTTAAAAAAAACATAGTTATCAATTAATATTTTGTCTATAGTTACCTAGATCATAAATTGTAAGAATTATAATAATCAATGATGTTTTAGGTGGTCATATAAATTATTGGGTGCCCTTTTATTGATTAGTAAACAATAAGCTACTATTAATGCTTCACATATGAACTACCTATAATAGACACTTATATTTGTATATCAGGGAAAAATTACAAAAAAAAACAAATGGTCATCATTTTTAAAATAATAATGTACTGTAATAATAAATACAAAAAAAACTAAGCAAGATTATTGATTGTTGATTTAAATTTAATAAAATATCGGAACAATAACATCAAGTAATACTTACGTTTTACATGATATTTTAAACAATACTATTTGTATATCCGATGGATCTGTACCTGGGTAATATATAATATTTAACTGTTCTTCATTCACAAGTAGTCTCAAAAAAAATTACTTAGCCGCAAACGTTAAGGCCATGTGAACATGAACGAGTGAAATTCTCGAACAAGAAAAATTCTGTAATCTAGTTGATTTGGTACTAACGAAAACATGACAAAATACGTGGCATAAAACCATTTTGTGACCAGAACCTCTGTAGAAGGTTTGACTGCTCCAATATTAGGTTTTAAAATATATGAATCGTTAGTGGAGTATATTCAGTTCACGCATAATATAATATGCATATAGATAACAAAATAAAAACCATATATATAATATGGAGAGACACCTTGGTCACCGCGCTTGCACGATCTCGTGAGCAATCAAATATTTTTTTATTAATTAACCCGCTGTTATTTAGGCCATTGGGTGGTTTTTAACTGTGGGGGAGGATATTGTATAGGTTAAACACGTTTGTTTGTTAGTTGACAGATTTTTTAGTGGGCACCCGTGGGTACCTGCCATGCCCGGATGGGGGATGACGGCACTTCTCGCAATCGAATTATTTGTAATGTAAACGACTACAACAGCAGATGATAATAATAGTATTATGTAATATGTAATTATAGTCCATGCGATTTCTTTTAAAAATATTTTCCTCCTGAATATCGATGCATAACAAAATGTCACGTTCGTGAGAGACCCATTCGAATTTGAACTGCCACAAGCTCTGTTTAAATACGATAATTAAACCTCGAAACTTGCAACGGGAAACGTACGTACGTACGATGGCGCTTTTAACTTAGACCCCGCCTACACCCTTTCATTACTGAGCACCGGCAGCCCAATGTTCTTGACACCCCTTGTCAGATTTCCGTTCAATAAGTTCTTCGAAAATTATAATAACACAGTCAGCGGTAGTCGATGAAATATGATTATATTTCGTTCCCACAATCGTGTAAAGATAATGACATCGCATGGATTTCAGAGTCGGCTCATTCTATCATGCAAATTAACAAAATACGATATCAAGATTTATTTTTATAGACAAACTATGAACAATATAGATACCTACAAAGTATTATTATGTTTGATCAAATTTTGAAACACAATCGTATCAATTTTTTAAGACTATTCAAGAATTTATGAAGTTGTTTTTTTTATGAACCCGAAGATTTTAAGTTTAAAACATTCAATTTTTAAAATCATTATCGATGAATTTATATACATTACGTACGTCATAATATATAGGTACATGTGTGATGTTATTTAAATTTATATACAAAACAATGTACGTACAGTTACTTTAAATCACAAAATATTCATAAAAATACATTCAACGTGTATACTATGTATTATAACAATAACACCATAAAATCATACCTGTATAGTGGTACGCCAGAGTCATCTTTGAACCAGAATACCATGTAAACTTTGTCAGCTGGATTTGGTGAGGACACGTCGCAAGGAAATTTAACGGTTCTACCTTCCACAGCATCCACAGGAACAAGTGGTACAGTAACTGTAACATAAAATGAAAAAATAAACAATCGACAAGCTTGACATTTTATTTTTAATTGGTATATTTTTTTAGCAAAAATAATAACAGCAAAGTACTGAGTTGGCTACATTGTAATGTTGTACAGTACTTAAATATAGTTACACATAAAGTATAGTGAAGTATAGTATAGGTAGTATAAGTTCATACTAATTTACTTATATTTAAAATAATAACAAGTATTACAAAGACTCCAATAGTATTGTAATGAAAATTTAAAAATGTGGCTTATACTGAAAACTTCTTTCAACATATTATTATTCAGATTCAAAATCGTCGTCATTTTTTGACGCTTTGTTCGTAACAAAAGTTTCGTGGAGTTAAAAAAAATCATGTGCCCTTTAATGAGAATATCACATGAGGGACAGAAAACTTTTTTAATATTGTCATTTTGGACGTTGGAATAAACGTTTCGACAAAATACAAAGGAGGGGTCGTTAATAATTTGATATTGAAGAGTTTTCACTGTAAAAGGTCATCATTTTCTTTAAATAATAACTAATGTTGTCATCATTTAAATTATTACATTCAAATAAGAACACGGTATTCAAATTTGGTGACGACTAACATTTGACTGTGACAACTGACAAATATAATATATTTTGATCTACCAATAATAATGCCTAATACCTAACAATTACGTTTCAATAATATTCATTAAACGTTTGGTCGTTAACGTCAGTACTTTCATGTGATGTGTGATTAGGTTCAGAAAAAAAACAATAGTGTATCAACTAGCCATGAATTATAACAATGAAGAATCTACCTACAGTTGAAATGTCAAAATCTTTCAGTATCTAATGTTACAAATCTGATAATTGGTTTTCCAATTTTAAACATATTATTCTGTTGTACAAGTTGATAAAACAATCACCAGATTCAATTTATTTTTCGGTATCATTTAATTTACATCGGGAACGCGTTTAACGTTACAGACGTTTACGCTTTTCATTAGTTTAAGTAAATTGATTATAACTTTTAAATGATTCGCAGAATAAAAAAAGGAAAAAAACTACAATACACGTATATACGTGATGATAGAATTAAAATGATAGAATTAAAAACTTAAGCTACAGTAATATAATTAATTTTTTAGAAGTTAATATCAAGATCACCTAGTTCATAGAAGTAATTTATTGCACAACACACGAATCAATCGCGTTTCAAAATAAATTATGACCAATTTATTTAAGTACAATTCACTAAATGTATATGTAAAAAAGTTTTTGGACTTTGTAGGCCACTTCTGAAATTATAAACATGAATTAATTCTTCACAATCGTGCACAGTATGATATAAACATTTTTAATATTATATTATATTATAATATTATGGAAAAACAGTGCCTAATAAATACTTTAACAGAATGTAAATGGCACGTTTTAGTTGATTTTGCAATCGTGTACAGATAAATTCAACGCATTGACTGTAGGTGCTATTTTTAAAAGAAAAATCTCTCCTTTAATTTACTCATAGTCATTTTTCATTATTTAAGGAAATATTAATATACATTTAGTCAAACAGATACCGTTGAACATCAAAATGTAAATAACTTTTTTTCTATTGGTTTAATAAGTATTATAAATTGTTGTCTACTATAATAACCCTTCAGTTATCCTAACCTATAATTTTGGCCTTGATTACATTTTTTTATCATATACATACCTAATATATATATATTATATATATATTATTCGCGTTCTCGTTAGTGAAGTATCATTACAAACTCTCTTTGAAGCTAAAGTTTCGTGGAATCATAATTAGAGCCCCAACTTTCAACAAAAATACGTGTGGCGTATTATGTTGTCATTGGAGTGGGAATATTTGTATATCCCTCGAGACATTTTAGCTAATCATTCAGAAAAAAATTTTGAAGAATAATTAAATAACTACATATAATTATATTATATCGCAGTATTTGCAATGGCTAATTAACGCATTGTTGTAGGTATGTTAGAATTACATCGAGTCAAGAACACTTCAAAATAATTGATAACAATAATATTATTCAAATTTCTATTTTTCTTGTATCATAAAAAATTAGTAACAAAATATTAGTTAGTTAGTTGCCTACCTATTATCTAGTTACATCATAATATAATCTTTATTGAAAATCATTAAAGTTTAAATTTTTGTATTTTTAAAATCATATACCTACTTGACATAAAGCTATAATGCATATTAATAATATTATATTATCTGATTTTAGTTTTGACATGATAACAAATATTTACTATGTAAACAATAATAATCTTACGTGTTATCATTATGTTATGAATGAACTGTGTAAAACAAATTCTCGGTATTAAAATTATTTTTGACAAAAGTTGTTCTTATTTTAAAATATTTTTTTTAATGAAAATAGTGACATAAATAACAAAAAACATCTTTAAAACTTTTTCAATTTCCCTGTTAAACTCTTTCAACATTTGGTTTATGCTTCAGAAACTGTCAATTTTGTATAGAAAACATCACACGGAAGCAACTTGCCTTTGACACTATTTAAAATAGAGTTTTGATATTCTCCATATTATTTGCTATATTTAATATTTTTTAGTTTATCGCTTTATTACTTATATAATGAAATACAAAAAAAGTTTTAAAATTCAAAGGTTTCAATAATTATAATACCTATGTTATATCGAAAAAGTGGTCGAACAAAAGGAAAACATAATGCTAAAACGATATACTTCTAGGTCAAGCACAGATTAAATAATGATAAAAAGATCATAATGGTAAAAATGTATAATATATAATGAAGAGATAATATAAAACGAACAAAATTACCTTCTTTTTTTTAACATTATAATATTACATTTTGCTTGTGTAATAGAGAAATAATATAACCAAACTGGTATTTTTCTGCTGACGAAAAAAGTCGGGAAGAAATATTAAAAACAATATTTTTTTTTTTTATTTTACATATTGTTATACGTATACATTGGCGTTGTCTTGGTGGTCTAAACGCGTAAATATTTACATACTCTACTCGTCGTTACGGGACCTTTTTATGCGGGACTCTTGTTGTTCCCTGTTTGCCGCCATGTCGCTATATAATATTACATCGCTGATATTGCCGCATCAGTCGATTATTGTTGTTTTGCGAGACGGACAGGTTTTTAATGTAATGAAAACATCAAGCAATTGTGAGTTAATACAATTATTAATGGTGGAAGAAAAAT
The DNA here is from genome assembly GCF_005508785.2 of Acyrthosiphon pisum. Lineage (NCBI taxonomy): Eukaryota > Metazoa > Arthropoda > Insecta > Hemiptera > Aphididae > Acyrthosiphon > Acyrthosiphon pisum. Next base: position 53,492,120 of record NC_042495.1, read on the forward strand.
AACCATCGACGAGGCCGAATTGACTGCCGAGTTATAATATTGTAGGTACAAAAACACACTTCGTAATAATAATTAATGTTGGAGTCAGCCACTATGGGGCAAAAAAAACGCTTATTATTCTTATTGTACTAGAATAATATTATTATTGATTATTAGTTTTTTTTTCTTCATTTAATTTGTTGAATATTAAGCACTACAACGGAGGGATATTATAATGATCGTCAAAATGTCCGGCAGCGACCGTTTAAAAATCACAATCTTAACGTACAATTTTAATAGGTTGTGTTTATGCGTATTATCGAATACTTGAATACTTACTTAGTGATTTAATATTTTTTAAATTAACTAAAAACAAAAAGTAGTGTATTTGTAAGTTAGAGTCTGTGGGTATTTTATGAAAACTATTTGTCGTCTTTCTATTATTAAATTCATAATATATTTTAAATACTTTTTTACTTATATAATATTATATTAGCTATTCAAAACACATTTCAATAATATTTTTTACCAAGTGTCTATAGCGCCTGTTAAACGAGAAACAAATTGCAACAACTCGACTGCAACTACTTCCGTGTACAATAAGCGCCAGCCGCGAATCACGCTACAATATTTTGCACGCCACATGCGGTTATAAAGGAAACGAGAACAAAAAGGCGTTTTACGCTCGCAAAAGCCATGAATAAAATTATTCGTGGACGACAGCACAGAAACACAAACACACACACACACACACATCGAGTGAGAGAATAAGAGAGAGAGGGAGAGAGAAAGAGTATGTGGGGCGAGTTAAACGAAAACCATCAGACCGTCTAACAAACGAACATCATCGTCGTCATCATCATATTATTATTATAATATTATTATTGTGGAAATACAATAAGACGTTTACGTATGATATTGTGACACCGCAGATGTGCACACACGAATTTTGGGTTTTCTGTACGACGCGGCAAGCAAACCGCGTCATAATAGTATTATTTAAGCATCGCATAATTATCTACCCACCAAGGATATAATAACATGACGTTATGCGTGATCTACAAAGCAGACAATTTTGTTTGTTGACTCTACTACGCGTTATATAATATAATGTGTACATAAATATAAAACCTATCAACATTGATCTCACTCCCACGTAAACTATTTCATTTACGACGTACGCGAACTTAATCGCTTGTGAAAACACAAAGTATATGGGTATACCTACTAATACAATCGTTATATATTAATTAGTAATTTTAGTAATTATATTATCGTCTGGTCCTAACGATTGACTATTGTACAGGTACAGATCTAAATTGGTCCATGCCAGACAAACTAAACATTTTACAATGTTTCTTACATTTCGTCGGTAACGTGACGGGTTGAACAATATGTAATATCGTGATTGATTTGTGTGTTTAAATAACCGGTGAATCAGTAAATAAAATGTGTAACTTAAAAACCATTTGAACTAATATGCAACGACTAAATTCAGTAATAATACAATGTGGAATATTATTTTGTATTGTATTTAAATTTTGATATATTTATTAGCGATTGGAGTTAAATAGTGAACCCATAGCCAGGCATCATGCCGAGACCTTTTTTTATATTTCCTATATCAATTTGCATCACTTTGGGATACTAACTTACTAACTACCTACTAAGTAATAATTCAATGGAAACTGTATGACGTATGTGTTGATATTGTGCCATCATAAATTATATTGACAACAATTTCATTGGATTTTAAAGGTGGATTAGACATTTACTATTTTGGCATATAATTCGATTTAAAGTGTAATAACAAAGTACAGCGCAGACACGGAATGCAAAAACTGGATGATATTCACACAATGATAACCTTGGTAAATGGTAATGTAGTTTGTAATTTTTAAATTTCTTTTAAAGTAAAGATTTTATATAAATACGTTCCCTTTCTTCATTTTGAACACAGTTTTTTGATTTTAGATCATTATGGAATTCAAAAATTAAAATGTTTAATCCAATATATTTAAATTTAGAGATGCTGAACAGAACGTTTATATACCATATAAATTATACCAAACATAATGAATAATATAAATACAAAAATATCATATTTTTTCGATATTTTTATTCATAGATATCACAGCTGAAAAAAAATAATATTCAAAATCGCCTTGATCATTCCCTGCTAAACTTATTGATCAATTATAATCCGTTGTCAAAATTAAAATCTGTCAAACCAAATTCTTCCAGTTTTATCTAGCTTATTGGTCTAAAAGTTTATTTTTCATCTGCTGCAGCCCCCTTAAATGGTAGAATCTGTTTACAAATTTGATATACTTTTATGCGATTTCCCAACTAATTGTTATTATTAGTAATTTAAGAACTATTAAATAATAGTTTGGTATTAAAGCCTATTTAAAATATTACGTAAGTAAAATTAAATAATTGTCTGCCCATTCAAAAGAATTTACAAATATATTTATAAATTAATATTTCATAAATAAGTTAATACAATTATTATATTTATTGAATTCGAATGGTTTAGTCTTACGGGTTTGTATTTAGACACAAAATACAAATTAGGAAATTAAATAGATTTTAGACTTTTAACAAACTGCAGTTAAACAATGTCATCTAACACTAGAAAGACCTTCAATGATCGTAGTAAAGCTTAATAAAATGTGTCAGCTCATAACAACTTCTACTCCAAAGCCGAACGTATTACAAGTAAAGTTGTTGACATTAGTCTACACTTTTAGTATTTCTGACAGAGTTCACAGCAGATGGATTAAAATGCCTTATAATTTTAAAATATAAACTTTTCGTTTATTATATAAATCGTTGTGACTGGATTATTTTTTCATCTAATCTGTTTAACTATATAAAACTCCAAGACAATAAATCAGGAACATTGTTTTTATGACGCATGCATTGTACTAGTTTTTTTGTGAGTGTTTCACTTATAATCAAATTATGCAATAATGTTGAACACTGGTATAAAATATGGAAACTAATGTTTAAGCAAATCAATATCAAGTTTTAAAAATAAATACTTTCAAAAAAAAATCATTTGGTTTAACAATAAATGAGTATATTAGTCATGTCTTTAATATCTCACTATCGTATTACCATCACGATTATAATATAACAAGAAAAATACAATTATTAATAATATTATTTTTTTAATTTTTAAAAAAGTTTGAGTGCATTTTTTTATATAAAATACACTATATTAATTATGTACAAGCGATAGAATATCAGTTTAAAAAATACTTATTAAGTTACACTTTATATCATCAGCTTGTTCTGTTTACTATAATGCAAACCTGGTATATGTATTATTTAAAAATATATGTTCAGAAACAAAAAGTTTTATTCAAAAGGAAAAATATGTTATTATTTCGCATAAAACTTTCCTTGTCAAGTTACATAACGTAACCTCTAAAAACGTATTATAATTCATAATATAATTCTGAGCTAGTATAACAAGTATACAAGGACTAAGAAGGATTAAATATGGTTTAGAATATCACTGAAAAAAAATTTTAAAAAAGAAAACCGTTATCAATATTTCTTTTACTTTTATCGTTATGTTGAATTGTTGTATTATGTTGATATTATAAGAACATGACCACTTGATAAAATAGCATATTTTTAACGTCTATTTGACGAAACGATTGTGTAGGGAAAGAATAGGTACTACGAGTTACGACTATATCAAGTGTAAAATGTGATCGATGTTTGAAACAATCATGTGTGACAATTTGATGTACCTAGCTTAAGTATTTTTAATATGTATAGTTTTCATTTCAATTGCTCATTTATGCATGTCT
>NC_042495.1:53496025-53496291 GCF_005508785.2 Acyrthosiphon pisum
TTAATTAAAACCTCCAAAAAATCAGAATTTAAATAATTAAATCCACTCTGTTTAATAAAATCATAATTTTATAATTTTGTATTTATTTCGTTTAAGATATAAATATGTGTTTTTATGAAAGAATTATAAATTATAATATATTTTATAAATTATTAATGTATATTATACATTATAGGGAAGTAAGAGCTTTTATGTGTTATACTATAAAAATGGTGTATATTGTAATGTTCGTACCTTAAACTATATTTCTGACTGGTTAGCGGATC
>NC_042495.1:53496391-53548935 GCF_005508785.2 Acyrthosiphon pisum
TTTGAAACTTATAAGACTCACTTTATGCGGTAAAATATATATCATTTAATTTTGACAATTTTGTAACAATTTCATTATTATTGAATAGCTTACAGACTGAATTTACAGTCATTGTTTAACATCTATCTAAACATTTAGTCCTAAGTATTACCCTTAATGTGTATAAATAATATTGACTTTATAACTAGTAAAAGTAATGAACAAGTTTTCACTTTCAAAGCTAAATTTCCTGTCAGGTTAATACAATTAAGCAAATTTAAGTAAAGCTTATGAGTATTTTCAACAAAAAAATAATAAAACCAGTAATTATGCTGCAATGATTTACCGTAAAATATAAAAAGTCATTTTACTATCGAATAAAATATTGATCGTATCATATTATTACTATTTTAATTAATGGTATAAAAGGATAAATTAATAAAGTTTGATAAATAAACCCTGGAGAACTATATGAACTCAGCAATTCATTATTACCGTCTTAGTAGATGACCAGTATTTTTTTCTAAAAGCTCAATATCATATTGAACTTACTTTTTTACGGCCATATTTTATAGTTGACTTTGTTTTTCCGATATAATTAAATATAATTTAATGTGAAATACGTTTTCGACAAAATAATTTTAGGAGAAATACGAATAGTATATATTATATTAAAAAATTAAAATATTTGTATCAATTAAGACGTACTTAATACTTGAACACATAATTTGTAAGATAAAAATTCAAATAAAAATTATATTACATATTATTATAATTTCTTAGTAATAATTATTTTTAAATAGTTTTATGAGAAAATAAACCTTATTATTTTCCGATGCACACTTTTTTTCAAAATGTATACCCAGAGGTGTGACGTCGTGTATGTGCATATATAAAATTATAAATAGGTAATATCAAACGTTTGAAACAAAATAGGTAGGTATAAGATATAACTGTGGTGAAAAATCGGGAAATGAGTTTGGAGGTGTTTTCAAGTTTCGTTCTCTGTTTCCGTCTTGACACGTTTCGTAAAACACAAAAACAAAGTATAGACACACTTCTAACGATAACGTTTTAAAATTGTTACCAATATGTGTTCTAACGCTCCATACACCATTAATGGCTGTCCCTCAAGGGTAGTGGGTGTGTATGAGTAAAGCAAAAAGGTTTTCCAATTTGCCTTCCACTTGCTACTTGTTCTTCACTACACACACACACACACACACACACACACACACACACACACACACACACACACTAGTTTCGTCCCCGGGGTCCTTTCGGTTTCGCTAGAGGTGTGAAAGGGACTCGTTTGTTGGCTTTGCGTACATTCGCTTTCCCACCACCCTTCGATCAACACTGCTCCCGTAGTCCCGTGTCAACGCAACGGTCCCGATCATCCATCTTGTTTTTGTTTTCACGACCTCGGTACTACGTCAATCACTTTGCGGGCCAAGATTGATTTCTGGTTTGGAACGTTGGTACCATACACGCACTAACCCGAATGTTTATAATCTTTCTAAGACTCCATTTCCCAGCGCATACTGACCTTTTCCACCTCACTAGGTCATCGCAATCACATCCACCAGAATAAACTGCGTAGGTACATAATATAGGTAATATATGCATGTTGCATAAACATATTATTATACTTAAAATTTAGGAGCTATACAAGTCAGACACTATTTAACGACCAACCTATCATCTATCATATTATGCATATTATTATCGTGCCTAGGCGTGTTTACAATTAATTTTAAAGTAAATTTGAAGTTTCAAACTAGATTTCACAAGCCATAACAGTATAACACCTATAAATGTACACAACACAGTTATATGAAATCTAAATTCGAAAACAACTGTTTCCAGTTTGTTTTTGATTTATTTAGAATTTAAAGTTAAATTAATATTAATTTCTGCTAAATATTATAGTAGTTATTTGTGTACGACAATTGTAATAATATCGGAAACATTAATTTAGTTGCCAAAACAAAACTTATTTAAATTAAAGCATCTTTTAGTTTTAATTATTTATATACACCTATAATATTATACCATCAATATATTATTAACTTTAGTCTAATAACAATATATAAATACATATCCTAATTATAAGATAGTGCTTTATAGATCATTATATTATATCACGACTCACGAGAGTAAAATACTTATAAATAATAATAATAATAATAATAATAATAACAATGGAAATGAAAACACAATAAATTTTCTTCCAGTTATTAAAATAAAAAAACATGGTCATAATGACAATATCATGAAATTTATCTCGAACAAAATAATTCATATTCATAATACAATCGTTCCCTAGAGTTTTAAAAGATTAAACTTTGCACATAAGTTAATTCGATGTAATAATCTATAGTTAAGAACTATGTTTAAGCTGATGGTTCGTGGCAATTTAAGCGCCGGAAAATCCATGGACGTTATCATTAAGATTTACCTAAGTACTAGTAAATTACTCTGCGGATAAATTAACTATAGATTCGTTAGTTCCACCCATTACTGCTATTCAAATATTGTATTATTATATAGTATTCTATAGTAGGAAGCTATTATTTATCGTATTGTTACTATAGTTTTGTTATCACATTTCGATCAGGTACATTTAATTGAACAATTCTGAAATTGTCTAGTCGTTTGATAATTTTGTATTTACAACACTGGTTATATTATAACTATACTGATGTATAGAAATATTGTTTTTATTGAACAATACGTTTTATATTTATAATATTAAATTAGCTGTTTACGTACTGTTAATTATTGTTGTTTTTTTTTTTTTTTAAAAAAACTGTATACTCAAATAAAATTTGAGTTTTCATTATAATAACCTCATGTCACTAAAACAAACGGTGCGTGTCGTGGTCTCCTCGTTTTCATTTCGTTGAGAACAACGCCAACTCTTATATTATATTTCATCAACAATTCAAAACGCCGGTTTTAATATTCACTCTGAAATTTATCTTAAATAACATCACATGTATAATATGCGTTAGTCGATAATTATAACCATGAGATTCCATCGTATGCAAATAGTTTTCTGTTCGTATTCCAAACTGTGTTTTAAATTCTTGCATAATATGTTGAATAATATGTAAAATATAATATATTGGTATTATTCATAAACTATATACATAGTATTCAGTACTCTGTACCATAAAAGTGTACGAGCATAAAATACTTGAAGTTTCATTTATGCTTGAAAATTTAAACAACTCTATAAAATAGAAATATATTATAAACTTTTTCTAATAGCAATATAATATGACAGAAACACAATAATATGTAGATATATCATAAGTCTGCAGTTATTATTCATAAGTGAATTATAAAATGATTAGTGATGAAATTATATTTTATTCCAGTAACATCATTTTCAATCTTTTCAATCTTTTCAATCCCTTTTATAAATTCATGAAAAATATTTTTAACTTCCGCCAGAAAAATTGTTGATAAGTTAAATGAGTTTATCACATCTATGTGTATGTATATAAATAGTTGATAAAACCTTTGTTTACTACACCGTGATAGACAATGTCGATAATTATTGGTTCGTCATGTCAGCAAGAAATACACAAGACATTTCGGTGGTGGTGGTACTTTGTATTTAAATCAAACGTTCCCAAAGTTGGTGTTATTTTCATACCATTTTAGTTTTGCAGTGAATAATCTTTGAGTGAATACATTTTATCCATTAGAAACATTATAAAACGATGGAAATGTTGAAATATAATTTATTACATAAATCATAGGATGTGGAAAATAATCTGTAAAGCGGCGCGATGATTTACGAAATAATATGATATTATAGTCGATTATTACCATCATGTTATTATAAGTCGGTGTGATATTTATGTTATACAACGACGAAAAAGGGGAAACTATATTATATCAGTTATAAGCCGAGGTGATCTCCGGCTAATGCCACATTTAAGGAGAGTTTTAGGGACTTCACGACAGACTAAAACATATAGTTACGTAAGAATTCCCTCCCCCCCACGAGTTATCAGTGCTTATTTATTATTGAACGATTCGTGTCGGGCGCCGATCGAAGATTGACGACAACCATGCAAAGAGCCAAGAATATCGTCGCGTGAGCATAGTATTTTATTTCGATTTTCTAGGTAGAGTCCTGGTTGTGTTGTGTTTTTTTTCTTCAAGTCCCTTTGCGAATACGACACACTCATCATTGCCTTTTCCGCTGCTTGATGATATTATAAATTTCGACACGCAGTGCACAGGATCACTGCTCGTAGATTAAGCTCAATATTAATTATTATATAGTAATATAATATATAGGTACCGTCGACAAGTTCGCGTGCCTTTTGATCGTAATATTATCTAGTGGGAAACATGCCGTTTTCCACCTGTCACCTGAAATTATTATAACATAATATAATCTGTCTCGTACAACCTGAAGTTTTGCGCTGCTATACGCGGTTTTCATTTTTTATCGTCTCGTAATAAGTGTAACGATCATTCGAATTCGTGCAGCAATCGGAACCGATCGCTGTAGTATTAAATTTTAACCACATGGTAGGCCTACGCGTAGAAAAGTTATTTCTTTTTATCTCTCTCTCTCTCTCGAACGATTGGCTCTATAATCCTATATTCAATGTATACCTACGCGTAATTGGAGGTCATCCGGTTGGCCGTTCAAGTACAAACCTTTTTGATGGTAGGAAAAAAAGGTCCACCGTACAAATACAGTGTGGTAGTATTATATAACAGTATAGTAACTTCTATTCTAGACCAACCGCAACTCATGGTTGTGTTTCTACCCATACATTCCCGAGTGGTCGTCGCATTCAATAGCTTCCGAGTTTGGGGTGATGAGAAAATCGGAAAACACTCGGCAAAGCAATCGTGGTGGTCTGAGTAATTCACCGAACCCCGAAGATTTGGCAGGTTGATCAAATATAATACGTTCTCTTGAAACACAGCCAATGTTTCTCGTCTTGCATTTTGCTTACGATCAGCATTTCGTATTCCAGTTCTGATGATATTGTTGACAAATTGGATTCAATCGAATCCATTTTCACGGTGAAGTTTTAACGGATCGGTAGGTACATATAAAAGTCTAATAACTTCTGGCCAGAGTATAATATATTATATGGACAAAACCCACATCTGAATGATTTATTCAGGTTTCGGGTCTTTAAAAACTGTTATAATTTTTTTTTGATTTTTAATTTTGTATTCATTACACTTATTATTGGGATTGATTTGAGAATTCATTAGCTAACAAAAAAGTAGATGAATGTGTGTTGAGTGTTACTACTGGAATCGTTTTTAATACATATTATATAATATTATGCAGTGATTTATCATTAAATTCAAATTGAAGTATTTAACACATCCATTACACAGTGACCTACTCAATGACGTGGTACACTCGACACTTACAACCATACAGCAGAGTAGTTACTTACGTTAGGGATTTTAATAACATAACCAAAACTGATAATATATAAATTGTTTATAAATTCAACACTAAAATTTAATGTTATGATAAAAAATATAAATTATGTTTGCTGACAATTTGATGATATTCTTAAAATTAATTTTTAAATGCTTACAAATTATTTTCGAAATAATGCCGAAGGTGTTGTGATCGAGCATAAATCACGGATAGGAGAAACTTCACACTATAAATTTTGAATTTCGTTTTTGGATTTAAAATAATAATCGACCAGCCATTCATACGTTATATCCCCCTCCCTCACAATTTCAGGAAAAGGAAGAATAATGGTGAACGGGGATTGTACATGAGTCGGTGATAGTGCTATTTGTCAAAGTATGGATGTGTGAGGGGACTGGGTATAGTTTTTGAAATGCATATACATATATTTAATATACAAAACGTTCGAAACGTGTTATGGTCCAAGTTTAGTATAGGAAGGAAAACATTTTTAATCAAAACATATTATTGCATTTAGAAATATACAAATAAAACTATTATTTACATGATAAATGATTTAAAATTAATTATTTTATCAAACCAGTGGAACATATTGTTGTGAAAAAGAAGACAGGATTATCCACCTAAAAATGTTAACCTGTTAAGTGTTAATCAATACTGTTGTGAATTTGCTATCACTTATAAGTTAAAATCGTACCAAAAAATGCTTCATTGATATCAGGACATCGAACCATCAATGTTTAGAAATTTAAACGTACGGTGAAGTACTTTGAAACTGTATAATATGTTATTTTAAAAATTTAAAAATGTTTATTTTATGTTTTTGAAATTTTATTGTAACACGTTTTGGAAAAAATATCACATTAGTAAGTAATTTTTGCTACGAATTTTTCATTTCAAAACGTGCTATTGACTGGCAAAAGCACGCTTTGGCACAAATTGCTGTATGAAATTGCTCAAAATGTGGTCTCAAATAAAATGGAAGATTTTTATTTTTCTATTACACATTAACCAAATAAACCTGAAAAAACTAGAAATGGCAATAGTACGTTTTGGATTGTAACCATGAAATTATTGTACATAGCCTTTTTAATATGTTATTATGAACTCTCGTGAAATTATTTATTTTATAATTTTCCTTTTCGCTTATTGTTTAAACAATACGATTCTGTACATTGTCTGTTACTATTTTTAATTAAAAATAACTTTTGGGCATTTCATAGGTAGGTATAAGGTATTGCATAATATTACATAATATATAATAGCTGTCATTATTTTTATTTTCTTCGATCACTCTAATCCGATGTATTTCATAATAATTTTATGTTTGTTTACTGCTAATAAACAACATACATTCTACTGTATATTATAACTCGTTAATATTCTGACGATTTCAATATAATAATATAATATTATATATTATTATACCAACCTAGAGTGCATACTGCATATTAATCTTAAGACTGAAACCTAATTAGTCGCTTAAGCTGTTAGCCCATAGCTGAGTGTTTATAATAATACAATTGGAAGATGCTTAAACAAAAATGTAATTAATTTCCTTAATGAAAATTAATAATTAATTTCAGAAACACAATATTTAATTGTTAGTATTTATTTTTTTATCGTAATAACTAAGGACCATTTATTTATTATTTTTTTTTAAATTTATTTATTCAGCCAAAACAATTAAAATAAAATACAATATAGCTGATACGAATACCAACTGAGTTACAAGCTCGTATCTGGTAAACGGAGTTCAACGACGCTACAATTCGTTTGAAGTAAAATACTTATTCAAATAAACTCTAGTAACTAATAACATGTACAATATATTTAAATCATTTTAAGTACCTTACTATCTGTGTAATGGAAAATATTTAGAAAAACCGTCTAGTGCGCAATTGAACGAGACTGTTATATACCTAAATTTACATTTAATCGTAAAATATTAGTAATTCGTACATATTACTAAGTACTTTAAATTTATATTGAATTGTATAGGTAATGGTAATAGTATATCCGCTTCGTTCATATTATATTATATTTATAAATATTTACTATATACTGCTGTATGGAATACAAAAGATTTACATCTCGCTTACTGTCTTATGAATTGTGGTTAATGTTGAGTTTGCATGAAAAAGCTATTAGGGGCTCACATATTGTAGTATATAATATATATGTGTGTGTGTATTGATATATTACATATTATGCACAATGAACATCAAAAAAGTCATATAAAGTTTTTTCAAATTTATAATGTAATATTAATGCGAGTTTTTGGTTTTGTTTCACATCGATTTGTAGGAATTTTCGTGATGGTATAATAAAATAACAAAAATATTGTTTTGTTAATAAATACTCAACCGTTGCGCAGTATAAGTTGTAGGTATGAATATATTATGCATTTAGTTTTGTCATTCGCTATTAACGAGGTTAAACGTTAACTTATTTAAGTCAAACGCAATAAAATTATTTTAGATTCTTAGTGGAGCGATGAATTTATTGATTATACAATAGATGTGTTGTCTTTTGTTTGTGTCTGTTATCACCTTTTGGGATAATAAAAATGTTTCGATTTTCTTCAACAGTATCTTGTTCGATGGGAATGTGGATCTCGTTGAAAATTTAAAATCCCCAGTAGTTTTTAAAAGCACCGGGAATAATAAAAAAAATTAAGGAAGAACAGGAATTTTCACGCAAAATCGGGTTTTGACAAAATTGATTATATACATTATACATCAACAAATTTTTGAAGTATATTACCTTGTTTTGAACTTTTTACGGAGCTATTTTCAGTTTCCAATTTTTTTAGTTTTTTATTCTATAAATGTCAATAAAATTGCATTAGTTGGGTCAAAAAGCTTGAAAATGTAATAGAAAGCTCCTAGTATATTATACAATTTTTTTCTATGAGCATTCGAAGTTTAAATATTGACAAAATACGTAAAAATGACGAAAATTTGCAAATTATTTTGAGTTAGAAACTCATAAAATTTTTTATTTTTAAATCTATAAAATTTGAAAATGTAACACAATATTATACATAAGTTTATCCATCTTTATCAAAAAAAAAATGTCTACAATAAAGTCAAATTAAATTTTTATGAGCGTTTAAAATTCATATTTTTACAACATTTGATATTCACTCGATTTCTCAAGTAACGATTTCCTTATTTTGTTGTAATTAAAATACAAATGACTGTAAATACTTGACAATTTCACTGAATATTCATATTTTCATTTTCTATACACCATAAAATTTTGAAAATATTTTGACTCTTTTTGAGCTGTTTACGGTCATTGTCAGTTTTCAATTTTTTTAGTTTTTTTTTCTATAAATATCAATAAAAATTTATTTGGTGGGTAAAAAAGCGTGAAAATTTAATGCAAGGCTCCTAATATATTGTTACAATAGCAGTTGAAAAACATTGAAAATACATAGCCATACATTTTTTTTTAGCATTTAAAGTTCGAATTTTGACAAAATATATCGAATTTAAAATTTAATAATTATTTTTAGTTAAAAATGTATAACATTTTCAAGTTTTATAGCTAAAGTTTAAAAATTTAAATCAATGTCCCACGTAAATAGGTTATGTATAAATTACTTTATTCATAATAATATCATCAAATATACTTATTAATATCATAGGCTGATTCTGACCGTTTTCGCTCAGAATCGTTTTTCTAATACAATGATATTATTTCATTGAATTCAAATTTAACACCATCCATTACAGTGACCCACTTGTAACCTACTGTACAGCAGAGCGAAATCCACTTACCCACCTTTTTTTTTTTTTTGTAAGCATTTAAAGTTCAAATTTTGACAACATTCGTCAAATTGAAAATTTGCAAATTATTTTGTAATTAAATATCTATAAATGTTCAACTCTTATAGCTAAGGGTTAAAAGTTTTAAAAAAGTTTCCACGTAAAAACTATAAAAAAAAGAGTGTTTATGAATATTTTTAGATTTTTTGGTTACTACTCTCGTGCAACCTTGTTTTAAATTTTCAAATCTAAGATTTAAAAAAAAAAAGTTTTAAAATTAGAACTTTAAATGCTTATAAAAAATAAATTGACTATATATTTTTAATATTTTTCAATTGCCATTGTTTTTATTTGTAACAATATATTAGGACCCTTGTATTACATTTTCAAGTTTTTTTAGGTAACAAATACAATTTTATTGAAATTTACAGAAGAAAAAGGAAAAAAAGTTGGTAACTGAAAATGTTTGTAAATTGCCCAGAATATTTTGAAAATTTTATAGTGTATAAAGTGTACCCATTTTTTACTAATCGGCTTCTTAATTATTATATTACGATGCACGGAACATTACGTATTATTAGAATATTAGATGAATGTAAAAATTATTATATTTTGCTCATCCCAAAACGTCCAATATACTCGCTTTAAATAATAAACATATTTCAAGAATAATTAAATCAATATTTCATAATATTTAGAACGAAAAGTTTTTTTTAAATAACAGGTACTAATAATATTTCGTTTTCAAAATAAGTTAGCCATCCGTCATCCGTCAATCTGTAAGAAGTTCTAAAGTAGCAGTGTATCTTTTACAAAAATTCACAAATAATAAATTAAGTTTCAACAAATATAGGGCCTTTCAAAAAATTTCCATTTAACCGTTATGAAAAACTTTGGATTGTTTTTGAAGTGTTAGACGATATGTTGGCTGTTAGTGTGAATTTAGCGGCGCTATTAAAAAATTGCTCATAACTTTTTAACGAAAGTCAAATAAATTGCCAATTGGCGTTTATAAATAAATAAATAAATAAATAAATTGTAAAAACATTCTTACAGTTTCCAATAAGTGACTATCAAAATTTGGAATTTTTTATTCCAATTTAATTCCAGCGCGTTGAAACTTTCTAGTCCATAACGTTGATACAGATACTCTAAAATTTTAACAGTCACGTTAGGTGATCTCATTCGATTAGACGTACTTTTTACCAAAACCTCTCTATATCGTCGAGTTATCATGAATAATATTATTGTTGATGTAACCACAATTCAGGTGTCTTTTTCACGCTCTGCACGCACATTTTCGGCGTTAACTAGTAAATAGATTAATTCTCATGTTTTGTTTAGTTTAAAATTGGTCAGCGTAGTGAACTATTAGTGAATTTATTTTAACGGTACTTTTGGTACCTCATTGGTATTCATACCCTTAATATTAATCAAGTGTACCTAATAGTATAATATTATTATAATAATACATGTGGTGGGATATTATTTTTTTGCCTGTTAAATTTTTCGTGGAACACGCTCGTTTTTAATAAGTTGATAAACACGATAATTGGTGAGGGTAAATATATTAAACATATCTTTATAAACAACATATCATTCGAGCGACGACGAAAGCGTTCGGAGCAATTATTGAATTACTCGGCGGGAATGGATATGGGGTAAGTGTCCCGGCCAGACGCCGCTCCTGGTGAATTTAATTCGTCGGAAGTAAACAACACACTTTGCGAACTCTAACCTATACCATAGGTACCACACACCCACATATCCACACACACACACACACACATACACACTTATTCACTGGGTATTCGCCTACCCACTCCTTTGCCGGAAACCAGAGGCGACCTGCAGGGGTGTGTTGTGTGCGTGTGCGCGTGCAGGTAAGTTATAGACGCGAACTGCTCTCTGTTTAAGTTTTGCTCGCATAAATACGATGTATTTGCATTGTCCGGAAGTACGTGGTATATGGTATACTCGCGTTTACCAAGACCACTGCGATATCCTACACCCGCGACGCGCAAACGACATTCCCGGAATAGCATAGGCCACGGAGTGCAGTCACCAGTCGGACGGAACTTCGCACTATAACGAATTTATATGATAACAAAGAATATCACAGTACGCTGAATATTGTTCCCAATTATTATTATTATTCAATTGGTTTCACAATCGTGGTGCCTGCCGAACGCATAAGAGTCGTATAGTTATAATATTGAGAACAAAAAAAGCACTTGCATTATTCAAAATTATTTTAACGTCATATTATTATAATGATATTATGATATTATAATTCATCGTAAATGTCGCTGACGGATTTTTTTCAGTAATGCCCATAGTACTATCCGTATTTGTTTGTAGTATTCAAAATATTTTTTCAAAACTATGACTATAGTAGCCTAATATTTAAATCTTATTATAACATTATTGACTACAGAAGGTTAAAGAATTAACTAAAATACCTAGACTGGCCTAATTATTTAATTAAAAGGTAGGTACTCAAAATTTTAAGATACCTAATATAAATTATTATGCTAAAAAAGTTTATTAGAATATTATATAAAATAATTAGACAAGGTTGATAAAGCTTCACTCTGGAGCCAAGGCATCACATTTAAATCGTAAGTTGTACAGATATTAAGGTTCTTCATTAAGGCTTTATTACAAGATTGACAAAGAATTCTAAGCAAGAAAAACAATTAATGGCTCTGTGGTATGGGACCCCATACAGCAGGTAATTGTATTAAATTATAACGTGTATAACGTACATTTTTAAGATTTATAGGATCCTTACTAAATATTCCTCATTCACTTCACGATTATACCGGTAACTAAGAGGCTTAGACTGAATTTCTTGGCGAACTGTCGACATGCATGTTTTAAGTACACTATTTTTGAATAATTTATTGTATAGATTCTCCTACTTTACTCTCATCTCTCACTAATTAACTTCAAATTTCCGCCGTTTAATACCCTTTACCAAGTTTCCTTCTCCACTCCCATTGCAACACACATTGTCTTAAGAACGAATCTATAGGACGATTGGCGAATATTTCTAATACGGACTCTTTGTTTTTTAATTATTTTTATATATAATGTTATGTACTTACCTATGTATAACGCTATTAATTTACTTTTAATAATTTAATCATATTTAAATATCTTTCCAGAGGACCTTTCTCGTATATATTATTAAAATTGTATTACAGTAATTTTAATAATTTTACAAACCAAATTCTATTTTAATAGAATTAATACTATATTATTTTATTTAACTATTTTTTAACGGATAAATATACTAGAAAAAAAACAATAATATGTTACATAATATTTCACTAAAAATAGAAAAAACAATTAATTTCAATTAGGTAAGTATAAATAGTAGATAGTATTTTAATGACATTTTGCAATATTCATTGATATATTATGAATATATCTGAGGAACTAGTACTAATCATACTAGTAATACATTATATTCTATATGGAAACAGTTATATTAGAAATTTTCACGACAAATCGTGACATCTTATAACATAGAATTATGTCGCATTGGTCATGCAAACAATAAAATGACACTGAATTTACATATTTTATTAATCTTAATTATATTGCGCTAAAAATAAAATAAACTTGACATTTGTCAGTGTATTAATAATACGCCAACGCCCAATATTGTCCACGATAAAAAAAAATACTATTTAAAAAAATGGAGCCGTGCATTCATATAACACGTATAAATAAATATTGATATTATTATTATTATTATATGGAGTGTGAGGGACCCCGAAAGAAACGCTTCATGATAACATCGCGAGGTCGCCCGTTCGCACATTTATAGGGGTTGAGGAAATTCGGCGAGGACGGCCATTGCCGAACCCTTTGCGTGCATTCCGGAGGCGAACGGGCGGAAAAGTCGCTGTTGGCTACGGTATTATTCCACAAAGGTCGGCCGGACCCCCCGTCAAATCCAATGAACCGAAACGTTATTCTAATTCATTTAATAACGGCTGCCGGTGTGTACTCGCGTATATACCTATACGAAAAATGCCGAAGGTAGCGGTAAAGTGTTTGTTGGTCGGCTGGCACGGTGAGGGTAGGTATATAGTACATATCATATATTATATATACACTATACAGTATACACCTACCCTGCGTGCGAGTCGTTAGGTATTTTTCTTTTTGTTTTTTTTCTTTTGAGCAATATAGGGTCTTATTTTATGTGTCGACGAAATTATATTCACTAGTACATACGAAAACGGTCTTTTAAAAGGTCTTTCTTATTATTATTTTCACCGTACAAACTGCTGCAGTAATTGAAATGCCCCAAACATGCCCGACAAACCGTTATGAAATTAGTTCCACACACAACATACACATACGTGTGTACTATACTCTTCCGCATACACACACACATGCGCGCGCGCGCATCGTCAGACCTTTGTGCGCGTTTAATGCGTAAATTGTTTTCCGCCGCCATTGCTGCAGTGAAAACTATATACATATACATAATAACACCACACTGCCAGGCTGCCTTGCCTTTAATTTATTGTCATCACTGTTGAATTATAATAATATATTACGAACGACGATATTATTTTTGACAAAGTATTATTACATTCTCCGAGCACACTGGCTTGTAATCATTTTTTTACCAACGCATTTAATTCGCAATACAGGTGTAGTAAGTACTCCCTTTTATATTCAAACATTATTATTTTTATTTTCACATGCACTTATTTATTTTAATTTACTCAGGACTCGCTAAACTCTAATTTATTTGTTTAATACTATTTTAGTTATAATTATGTTTTTAAATCATGTATACTATTTTGTGATTTTATTGTTCCGGGTGTTTTCTGATTTCTAAAAAAACACGTCTACAACCTTTTTATAAAACCATAAATATTGATGAAAAACCAAAATTACATTATTATATTTTTGCACCTAACTATATTAAATCAAGCCACCTAGCTACAGGCCCCAAATAAATTATGAATACGAAAAAAAAATTAATTATGAGCATAAGGATATAATATACATAAATTGTAAGTACGCATACGTAAATGTATGTATGTATGTATGTATGTATGTATGTATGTATGTATGTATGTATGTATGTATGCATGTATGTATGTATGAATTTTTCGTGAAACTATTATGTCACTGTTCTTATATTTCATTATTTTGTGATTTTTTTATCATTTTTAAAAATATAACTGTCATATTAATCTGACACGGTTTATAAATAGTATGCAAAATTAGCTAGGTATCTGCATAAGTATAAAGTAAACATTTTATTCAACCCGTCTTTTGCCTTATTAATAGGAATTAGGATATCGGAGTGGAAAAAAACGCGCGACTATTAAATTAGCCCAAGAATAAAAAATGGCGGATAGCGTTAAATGGATTATCTTGTTAGTTACAGCTTAACTCGTACCGAATAAATGTTTTTCGAGATGAATCGTTTTCATCCATTTAGATCCAACAACGTGTGTTTAATGAGAAAACATGAGATAGAAAACTGTCAGATAGAATGCTTGCCAAATTAAAACTGATATCAGTTGATAATAATCATTTGCATTAATTAAAAAAAACCTTTTTTCCTAATATATTATACATATTCCACATATTATGCTGAAATGCACAAATATTCATTTTTTTTTTTTTTGTAATGAAAAACTTTTCCTGTCATCAATTTTTCTCACCTTTTTTAAATTGTCCCTGACTTATCTTCTGCCACAACTGTCAGAGAGTCATTGCTTTCCTCAATTACAGTGTCACCATCATTTTATTCACTTCACATTTTGTATGAAATACTATAGAATCGATTTTTTATTACTTTTTTGTTTGTTGCAAATTACGGCTGTTTGTTTTTAATTTATCACCCAACCCTTCTACGAGTATACATGCAAACCTAACCTTACGACGGTCGGTTGGGTCATTGGGTGGTCGTTAATTTTTATGATGCCAAACAGTAAAAAAAAAATCAATTGGTCTTATTGTTCTGTATCAATACCTATTCAATTTCACATTGGATTAATGTTCATTTCGACATTTTTTTTTTAATTACACTAACAAGCTTTTTTCCATATAATATTATTATAACGGATGTATAAACATTAAATCACACGTTTACAAATATCGTCCCCTAAAAAGTGTCACAATTTTATTATATTCATTTTTGAATTATGACTTACGTTAGACATAATAATATTGTTTTTATTTATATTACGCTATAGGGTGTCTAACATTACATTTATTTTACTTGAGTGCGATACGTTGATCATGTTGTATATGTTCACCTCGATAATAAGTTTGTCTTCCAACGAAGCGGCTTTTGTCACATTACCTAAATATAAATTTTTATAATTTTGATTAACATCAATAATTATCAATTATAATTTATCACCTATATATGTATTAAATAAATAGGTCACGTAATACATAACCAATGTAGGTTTTCAGATGTATATTGCCTACTCGAAAAATGTGCTCACAAAACTCAATATCGTCGTTGACTAATACGGATAAAAACGTCCTATGTGAAAAAATTCAATTTTTTTATTTTAGAATATTCATTTAAACCATTTAAGGCGTTGAGTAAAAATATTATCACATAGTAGATTTAAAATTTTTAAAAATTACACATTATTTGAGTTTTAGGTTATCAAATGTATTTTACGTGTTACGGAAGATTCGAAGACATTTAAAATCAGCCAGATAGATCATGGGAGATTGTATTTAAGTGGTGGGAGATATATTTTTTTATATTTAATTTATTATGAAAGGAAGATCACACGTCATATCATATTAAATTTTATCATAGGTACTAATGCTAATTTTTTTTCTAAATAAATGAGGTAGGGGTATCAAAACCTCAATTCGCCAATTTTGCACATAGGTTTTTCCCCGTCAAAGACAATATTTCTCTCTGGCGCATTCTCGCAAATACATATTATAATATACACATGAATATTATATATTTATATCGTAATTTATATGTTTATATGTACATATCAAATGCACATAATAT
This sequence comes from Acyrthosiphon pisum, assembly GCF_005508785.2. Taxonomy (NCBI): domain Eukaryota; kingdom Metazoa; phylum Arthropoda; class Insecta; order Hemiptera; family Aphididae; genus Acyrthosiphon; species Acyrthosiphon pisum. The sequence goes on from NC_042495.1 coordinate 53,512,623, forward strand.
AAATGTGTACGTGAAAGCGCGCGTGTATGTGTGCTTAACAATGATTAACAGAACAAAAGAAAAACCACAATGAGGTGTTTATTAATATACGGTCTGCACACACCAAATCCCATGATTTATTATAATATGGTACAGCTTGTAAAGCCTTTCTGCGGTGGATAAAATATTAAGGAATTCGACCATTATTATATTATTATTATCTCTGTACTGTGCTTGTTTTAATTCTCACATAATATACATAGGTATTCGTCTATTATTGCACATATTAATATGTATTATGCAATTCGACATTGTCATATTATTATTACAATAAGCGCGGCGCTGTACCCGCTCAATCGAACTCGAAGCGTTTTGCCGGAAAACCGCAACCGCGAAGTTGTTTGTACACAATATGGTATTTACTATTTAGTATAATATACAGAGTGATTCTTCTACCATGAGCCACTTTTTAATTCGAAAACTATTTATGTTTTTGAAAATATTTTTTTACATGGTTTCCAAGTTGTTAAAAAAACATGTTTACAAGTACCTAGTTATAACTTTATAAGTATTTAAAGTTCAGATGAGCAGAGTGGAGTGGTACGCGGTTATCCTGAAAAATGTTGGACCACTACAACTCCGCTCATCAAAAACCTTAAATAGGTACCTACTTTATTATAACTCATGAAAGCTACTCATAAAAATTTCGATTTTTATGTATCGAAATGTTTGATTAGAAAAATGTTCTGCATTGGAAATTATAACTGTATCATCATTCAAAAAAGTAAAAACTTAAAAAATTATAAGGATAAAAAATGTATATATATTTTGTTTAATGCTATTTTTAACGATTATAGAAACCATGTACATATTATAGTGAATACGTGGTTCGCCGTGTTAGAACACAATATCGTACGTGGAAACGTCATCTTGACAGTAGAGATATTCGATAAAATGTGGAAAATTTTATTTTTCATTTATATTTTTTCTCCTCCCACCTCTCACCTTTACCGGGCAGCTCTGCAGTTGTCCCGTAGGGCGTACCTATATGTGCGCTTTTGACAGTACTTTCACAACCCACGGGACACAAAGTGACGTGATATTAATTATATGTATTTATATATATACATAAAATATAAGGCTGTATAGTTTAAATACTATATATACCTACAAACATTAAAATACTATATTGTGACAACGTTTCAAAAGGAATGTCGAATGTCAGATATGCCATTAAAATAAAAATCATTTCTAAACGTTAAAATAGCGAGTGTGAGTGTTTAATATTTTTCATAATATATTTATTTATTTTTAGATTCTTTTATGGTACGTTGAATTTATTGATTTTACGATGATGTGTTTTATTTTTATTTTTTGTATGATGTGTTCAGGTTTTATAAAAGAAAAAATGCTTTTATCTTCAACTTCGAGGGTGTTTTTGATCTAGTTGGTACTTTTATGAGGTCAAAATTGAAAATTCTGTTGTTTTTAAAATAATCTGGAAAAACAAACAAATATGTATAATAAAGGAAATACTGGAGTTTTTACTCAATACTGGTTTTTGACAAAATCGATTTTCTTATTTTTTTGTGCCTAATTCAGAAACGAATAAACGCAGATACTTAAAATATTCCACTGTTACTTAAATTTAATTTTCTATACTCAATAAAATATTCAATAAGTGTTTGAAGCTCACATGTTGACAAAAATCACGAACATATGCACATTGTTTTGTAGTTAAAAATGTTTAAAAATGGTTACATTTTTATAGCTAGAATACAAGGTTCCTCATAATAATATGTAGTATTCTCACTGAAACCAAATAATCTAAAATTTAATATTATATAACCACACATTTTTTTTATTGACATTTTAATTTCTAAACTGAACGAAATTTGATATTTGAAAAATAACGTTTTTAGTTATTTTGATGTATTCAAAAATATTATTTCTAAGGTCTCGTAACGTTTACATACCAAGTATTATTATCGTCATTGTTCAATAATTTCTCATATATTTGTCTGCTGTGAAGAATGTTTGCACAATTTATTCATCGTATTTACACTTCCGATAAACGTATTTTCAAAGAACACGTCTGTGCTAAGCGACGGACAGCGCTTTTGAAAATATTTTTATTTGTTGGAGTAACCAATATCTGAGCTATGTGGCTATTAAAATGTTTGAAATGTACTTATTACGAACACAATTATTATGCCATAGTTTATTTTATTATAGCAATGGAATTTTCTTAGAGATTAAATTAATATTGTTGGTGCCATTAAATATGTTCGTGTCATTGATTTTAATATTCTTGTTCGTTTAAATAGTCGATTATAGGTAGTGGGTACTAGGGAAATTATTTTAAATCCAAAATGTCTACGAATATGCGGAAATATTTCACATTCGATAAAACGTATATGGCAAGTACCTATCTATACCCTAGTGATACTCATACTATCCTCACGTTTTGTATTTTGAAAAAGATGAAGGATGTTCGTTACGTGAACAGCTAACTGATTCGGATTCAACGAGACGTTCGAAATGTCACATCGGATTTCGATTAGGTTGAATGTGAAATACGATAAATTTAAGGTATTTTTACAATTCCTACTCACATATTTAATAATATGACGTATTTACTATTTATTGTTATTCCAGATGTTTTTCGTTTCATTTACCACCTATATTTTTATCAAGTGTCATATATATATTTTATCTCAGCACATAGGAAATCGGTTACGGTACGTTTTTGAATGTTTTTCTCGGCAAGGACGTAGTCAAGATTATTTATTATTATTTTAGGAGGGGTGAAGTTAAATAATAATAATAATAATAACTAATAAGTAATTTTAACAATTCTTAATAATTAAGCAAAAATTAAATTCATAATGACGTACAGAATATGCTAGAGTACCTATGTATATATTGTAAAAAAAAAAATATTATAAAAAATATTTTTGTTATTTAATAGGTGAAATATGTAATTAATATAAAGTAATAATACCGAAATTATAGGTAGCTAATCGATTGTCGTCGTTAAAACCAGTCCTATTAAATCAGCATACGACTTCGGAAAATAATATAATTTGTATAGATTATTCCATATTTATACCTTCACCGATTAAAGGGACAAAAAAAAGAAAGATAAATTGTATACTACTACGTGAAATACTTTTATAGTAAAAAATAATAAAATGTACAAGGAAAATATTTGCGATACAGGTTTCGCGGACGAATAGCAGTACCTTTACTTATAAAATAAGATCTCCGTTTTTGGCTCGTGTCTGTCTCGGGGCCATCCGCGGGAGCGGGGAAATTAAAAACCGGCATTTCTGACCGTCCGCTGCGCTGTCGGTATAGTAGCTGAAGTTGTAATGGCACGAGATACAATAATTTATAATATATTATAATCGGTATATATTATAATAGCCACGCATATTTATATGTGCAGCAGTGGCGGACGGCAGCGGGCGCAACGGGCGTAAAAAACCCGAATACCCGAGACACAAGTACACAACCCTTCCCGCGGTCTCGCGCCGCCACTGGAACCCTGCACCGTGAACACCAGATATATACATCCCCTCTCCCCGGCACACACACACACACACACACACACACACACACACACACACACACACACACACACACACACACATTAATAATAATATACTACACTAGGCCAATTATTAACGCCCGGCGACGATATTAACATGCAAAACCCAACGCTATCCGGTTTATCTGTTAATTGGCCCGGAAATTTACGACTATATAATATGTACCACTCGGGCTCGTAATCTTTTCTCGTCCCACCCGTCCGGCTCCGGAAAAAAAGTCGTGGAAATCCACCGTCTACTCCCACCCGCAGTGACGTGCAGTCGCACGCTCATGCTGAGTTGATGCACGTGGATGTGGGGGCGGAGAATTCAATTAAATTCCGTACGGAAAGACAGCCAATGGGCCGGATTATACGACTGTTTGTTCAACGGGTCCCGCCGCCGCCGTCCGTGACACTTTCCCCCCGGTTTTGTATAATATAATATTTTATTATAACAATTTAATAATATAGTAGTGGGCCACGTGCGATTTTGTAATTGGCGGTGGCGGCGATGACTTGGCTTACCGTATGAAATGGTCTTCGACGTTCGTGTGGTTAGCGGTTACACTCCCGTGACTGTGTCAACCTGCGTTATGATATTACCATAAACTCAGAAGACATATTGTATTGCTTACCTATCTAGTGTTTGGACGGCTTGGTTTGCAACTTGTTAAGCGCGTTGATAAACTTTGGAGTCCCTATATGCTCCGAAGTCGAGAGCTCGACGATGGATAGATAAAACGTTGTCGATATAAACTTTTGAGATTCTAAAAAGTTCTATGGTGCGTTGTTACGACGTTCGTGGTTTTTCTTCGAACAATTATTATTGTCCCTACCGTTAAAGTTTTCTAAAATATTAGTACGGACTGCGTAGTTCACGTTATATGACATTATACAGTTAATATACGTTACAGAAAGACGCAATGCGTCTATAAATATTCCTATTGTGTCTTATAATATGATAATATCAATTCAAATCAAAGACAATCTGGTCCATGTTATTATATTATATTGATAAGTTTTCCAAACGATCATCGAGTTTTTTTAAGAATATAAGTAGGTACTGCTGAGAGGTACTCCTTTATGTTGATTTATTTCTCAAATATAATGATTGAATTTTTTTTTATAAATATTAGATACGATATAGTTGTATCATAAAATCGAAAATAATATTAGACGAGTACTATAATTATTGTGCAAGTGTCTGAAATTAAATATTTGACAACATTTGTCAAAATCGCGAACGTTTAGAAACTATTTTGTCGTAAAAAATTTATAAAATGTATAATAAGTAAGGCTTCGCAATTTAATGAAAGTTCCTCGTGTGTTTATTTTTGCATAAACCTAGGTAGATACCTAAAAAAACATACATATAATCAATGTATAATACATATTATTTTTTTATAGACATTTCACCTTCAAATTTTGACGAAAATAAATATTTAAACGAAAACTAACCATGGGTATTTTGTCGACGTTTTACTATTATTCGTAGGGACTGAGTACTTTTCACTAATACGTGTTAATACTTAACTATAGAGGTACAATTAAATTTTCAAAATAATTATATTAATTTTAAGCTATTTATAACATGAATATAATATAATATATAATATATATTGATACCGTTCTGAGATATACCGTGGGTATTGATATAGAAGTTAATAACAGCTAGTTAAATTATAACGATTATCGTATATTATATATATTGTTTTTCGGCAACAATTAGTTCGACCAACTTCCAACCGTATTAATAATGGAAATATAAATATAAAATAAATTATCATTATAAATATATAGTGGTAGATCGTCTCAGTTCGGAATGTTTTTTAATGTGCAATGATTTATCATTAAATTTAAATTGAATACACCTATCCATTACAGTGACCTACTAAACGACAAAGTACGAGTCCCCATAATTTTATTTTACGTATTATTTTGAACTGTAAAATTACGTTTGCTGGTAATAATATTATAAAACTTAAATATTATCCAGACGATGTGTACAATTATGGAATTCAACTATTATAATTATGATGTATGACTTTTAATATTTAATAAATGATATTATGATAATATTTATTTTAAGTGACACACATGTTTTGTCTCTGGATTCAGTTAATAATATTATGTCTGTTAATATCACTAAAAGTCACTATAAGAGTATATAATTTATTTTAATTTCGCTTGAAAAAGCTATAGCCAAAAACTATACGTACCTACCCGTATTAAAGTTACTTACTTAAAACACCCAATCTGCATTCCATAAGGCTTTGATTTAAGTAAGTCATTATATGAATGTATTTCTATTATTATTGTTATTGTATTTATATTACCGGATATTATTTTTGGTTGTTCGTTTAGAATTTCTACCAGAATCTAATTTTATTGAACATTATACAACAAAATATAATCAATTCACGAGACACTTCGTTCATGTGACACGAACGTACTAGCAAATATAATTTTAAACGTAATTATCTACGTTGTTATAATGCCCTTTGTCAACTTATTTGATTATCATCGAGTATAAAATTCCAGGCATCTCCCCGGGCAAATCTGTTATTAATACATTATACATTTTAAGGTGAATTTAAATGAACTAATTATAAATCAGTATAATTTTGTCGTTGTACATTTTATTCATAACAATGTCAACAAGCATAAAATCTTAAAAAGTTTTAATGCTGAATATTCGTTTGAATAATTTTATAGTTTTGTTTTCCACAAATTATTTAGATGGTAGGCAGTATATTAATTGTATGATATATAATTGACAGTATTCACAAAATAAGAAAATTAGTAGACATCTTCCTGTGATCCTAAGACAACACCTCTGTAATGTAAAATGTTATAGCTGTTAGTAAAAGTATATTTATTCATCTGAAATATTTGTGGATAAATATAACTATTTGATCAATGGACATTATTTTGAAATGTATGTGACATGGATAATCTATATTATAATATTTTTTGTATTTGTCTATACCGTAATAAAACATCTACAGTGCCTTATTTGATTAGGTACCTAATTAAGTTGTTCACGTCGCTATAACATGCCTTACCAGTAGATAGCTTTATGTCTAAAACATTTTATATCAATCTCTCTTTGCGCACAAGGGGGCTAGTGTAGAGCTATAGAATCTTACAGGGATCAGCCGTAGGTATTCTCTCGGCGGCGGACAATGATAGCTACTAGTGGAATACCGATATAGGAAAATAATACACGTTTCGGTGACGGTGATCAAATACGCGAACATCCGAACCTAAACGAAAATATAATATTATCTCGTACATTGGCCGACGACGTGACTGTATTATTTTATGTTTGCAGCTTTGACGTAAGAGGCATGCCGTTGGATCAAGCACACCATTATTCAGCGCCAGATGTGTTTGGAAACCGTGCCTCATTCCGGACAGTTACAGATCCGGCATGTCTATTCGTGGACGAGGTGCACCGGAACGACGAGGGCGTGTACAGATGTCGTGTGGATTTCCGAAATTCCGCCACCAAGAGTTTCCGGTACAACTTGTCCGTTATCGGTAAGTGATCTGCTCCAATATTATGCCGGAATTCGTATATAAGCAGACATAACGCAGTATTTTTCTGTCACGATACAATTATAAGTATAGGAACCTGGCGGCTGGCATGACGATTGTTTGATAAATGTATAAATATTTTTTTTTTATATGTTGTTTGTATTGTTTATTTACCCGGAATTGTATACTACACTATACGAGATAAGTTATATCTTATACCAGTGTGTATGTCTTATACTATACCTACCTATTCAGGCGGACGTGTCGGGTTTATGTTTTATTATTATTATTATTATTTTTTATTATTATAGGTTAGGTATTTTGAGTTATTAGGTACGATAATAATCATGAATATGAATTACTGCGATAGTCCGATAACATTTATTATTATTTTATTCCAAAAACCTGAATATGGAACCGAGCCAATAGAAAAACAAAAAATATGAAAAATAAGAAAATACTATCACAACACAATAAATTAGAATAATAATTGCTATAAATAGGACACATAAGTAATAATATTTTTAAAGATAATAATATAATCTAAGTTATTATGATGTATCAAAATTAAACAGAATATTTGATAGGTAACATTTATATTACCTATGTAGGCTACAACAATAATAATAAGTCGTATTGACTTCATATAAGTGACAATTTATAAGACAATCAAAAGTCAAATGCACATTGCACGCAGTATAGTAACCTACTACTATAAAGTTCAAGAGACAAAAATATATTGGTCCTTCCTAATATAGACATATAGTAATATCTGTGTTGTGCAGCGTATTTGCGTGTTGACAATCATAAATAGTTATAACGACGTTACGACGAGCCAATAACTCAAATGCGATATCATATTATAGAATTGGCCAAAAATGTAAATAATGTAAGAACTTATTTGATCCTTAAAAAGCTGTGTGGTAGTTTCAAAGTCTATTGATTGTACCTACTGAACGTTTAACAATATAAAAATCTAACACATTCGAATAACATAATACAAGACGTATACATAATAAATAATATATTTTATTTACAAAATATAATAAAAGTCACTGACTGCAGATGTAATTAACCAGCTGTGTGAGTATAGCCAGTAGATAACTCTCATATATTTTTGAAGGAACGGTTTTTAATTTAGACGTTATTTATATATTGAATATCGATTAGATCAAAAAATTATTACATGTGGTTACCTATAGTTGATTACATCAAATCAGCTATTTCTATTATAACCTGTATAATATATTATATGTTTTAAAAAAAAATATTATTATTATGTTCCTAACTTTCACTAAAAAACAGTGGTACATAATTATTTCTATTTTTATGTCATTCTGTTTCAATTGTGTTTTAATTATTATTGCAAAGAATTACAAAATATGCAAATAATTGTTGAGTACTTCAGCTATATGCCATGTACGCCGCACGGTATCGTTATTTGACTATACGAGCACATAAATCTAACAAGTTAGGAAAGCTAACTCTTCGAGCGTGTTAAATTTCTGGTGTCTAAACGTATTTTAGTACAACGAAATAAACTATAATTCCATGATAAACAAATTAAAAAGAATTTGGTAACCTTTATGTTTTAGTAACTACCTATTTAGTATTTTTTTAATATTGACTAATATGAATCATTATTAAATAATGCTCACATTTTGATATTTTTTAATACAGTCTAGTGTGCATTTACTTTGAACTGTAGTATTAGTGGTAAGTTTATTGGTGACTGTGTGATAATAACTAACGGACGGTCACAACGGGGATATTTGGTGTTCATAACTAATGTTTAGAAATTTGGTAAAACAATGAAAAGATTTAAAAAAAATAATTGAATTAACCTCGTTGAATATTATCAATGTACATCATGAGTGATTTTTAACAAAAATAACAAAACATAGGACTGTAATTGATTGAAAACAAATTAAGCGTTTATGACGAAAATAATAATTACATCAGACCGGTATTCCACAGAAATTAAAAAAATCGAAACTAGTTTTTTGTTGTCGCTAATATATGAATAATTTATTATCGAATAGTTTTAAATTAACACGGTAAACGCAGCATTACCACTAAAGCCTAAAATGAATCATTATTCGTGTGGTTTAAGCTTTCAGACAACAATAAGCTTTCACGTGTAATTATTGGCAGAAACCCAATTTAACGTTTTATTTTTATTTTTAAATTGCATAACCAAACGAAATTAATTCAATCCATAGTGGCAAATTGTAATAAACTTTTATTTAAAATTAGTTTACAAAAGCAGACAAATATTTAATTAAAAAAATTAAACCAAACGAAGAACATTTATAATATGTACAACTTAATTGAAAAAAAAAAATTATAATAGTTTGTTGAATTTCTTTGTATTTACCAAGTTAAACAATTATTATTCCAGATGTTAGTCATTCAATAAACGTAAGTGTATATTTTTTAAACTTTTAGCTGGTAAATTATAATGTGAGCTATTATACGATCATCACTAGGGGCTGGAATAATATTCTTTTGCATATTCTTTTTAAGCCTATGCATTCAGACGGGCGTTCGAAATCTTTACAAAACACGAAACAGGTGAGTTAATGGCAAAATTTTTTTCCGCATATTTGGGAATATTTCAAGATAAAAGAATATTTCGTATAATAAAGAATATTAGAGAATATATTGTTTAATTTTTATAGATGTTCGATATTTTTTGTTGCAGTGGTGTAAATAATATAAATTATAATATGTCCGATAATAGTGATATTATGATATTGATGATATACGTTTGGTATAGTAATGTACTACAATCGTCTGTAGTAGATAAGTGACTTTCTTAGATAACGATGCAACTTAAAGATAATTTTTCACTGGCTATGATAACTGTTTTGCAATATGCTCCTGTGATTTCAGTTGAAGTCGTACGTTCTTTTAGCACATAATATAAAAACATTTTAACCGACCGTCGTACAAATATAACTCCAGCGTACATGAAACAAAATATAGTTGTCAACTGTTTTAAAAAATGTACGTAGTTAAAAATTTTAAATAATTGAATATTAAATATTATTATCAATAATTTAATCAAACTTTTCTGAACATCAAGTATTTTTTTTATGCACCTATTTATATCAGGTTTTTGTATTATTTGCATATTATGTATCTATTTATATCAGTTTTTTCGTATTATGTGTTTAATTATTTTGCATATAAATGCATATTTTTAGTTCAAGAGAATATTTTAATAAAAAAAGCATATTTTATTATGATTTTTAAAGAATATTGGAAGAATATTTTCAACTTTTTAAGAGAATATTAGCATCTTATTTTGGCTATTTTAAAAGAATATAAATCCGGCCCCAAATTATCACCATTATACATTATGCTCAGCATCATCATATATTTCGGGATAACGACTCATATTTCTAGTTGCATTTCAATAAACATGTTAATCGAAATAATTGGAAATATAGTCATTAGGTAAGTAATTAAGAATACATAAAAAATTAAAAATCAGAATACGAATAAATTCATTACTAAAGAAAAAATGAGAGTGATAATAATTATGTTTGATATAACATCCATAATATATAACATTAGTTTTGTTATTCAAACAAATATTAGACCATCACAATGCAAATAACATAAGCCATCAACGAAAATCAATTGTTTATATTATAATATGTTATAAAATGTGTGCATTATTACTAATAATTTGTGATTTGTAAACAAAATCAGTTAATTGGATATACGTGTTGCTATAAAACTTTTTCAAGGCATAAATAACGATCAATCAGCCTCTAACATTAAAATAAAATAAAATACTTTTTTTTTTAAATATACTTAGTGTTTATTAAAGAATCCATAGTTTTTAGTTTTTGAAGTTCTATGATGAATGCATATTTTTAGAAGATTATACATATAATAAAATAAGAGGAAAAATTATCAAACAAACTATATATATTCAATGCAATGGATTGCATTTTAAATCAATTATATTCTTCTTGGTTGTATAACATTGTGTGATTTTTGGCCATCGCACTGCCACAGTTCTTAAAATATTTTAGTACTTAATTTACACACTCTATTATGAGTTATGACGTTTGCAGCAGAATAATATAAATAATAAAAACGGGTATTGATGATTATTATCACTCTGTAGAATTGACACAATTATTATACTTACGTATTATTCAAGTAAAAATATCTCAATGACTTTTCTTTTATTTGATAGCATTACCGTGAGATTGGTCTTCTATGGCTTTACCTCGACATAGGTACTAAATAAGTTTCATAGTATATACATTATACCCGAATTGGGTATGTACTTGTGCGTACATTGAAATCTTAACTTCTGTATATTATTACTATACATAATGTTACGTAGGTGCTTAATATTATTATTGTGACCGCAAACTGAGTAATATAAGCATGGAAAATGACAATGAGTAATAATAATGTATAATATTATGTACAGAGCCCACTTATTGTTCCCGAAAGGGTCATACTGAAAAAGGTCCACTACCTTTCTGTTGATGTTATTTTTCAATATCTAATTAATATGCACACTTCATGTTTAACTTTAAAAGCATTCATCAAAATGAATAAAGCGAATTAATAAAAGAGCTACTTATAATAAGTAATATACTTTTCAGAAGTTAATAATAGATTCATAAATGATTGCGTCTCTTTTTATAAATTATCACTTTTTCATTGACCATAGTTCTAATGGAAAGTAGCTGGTTGAATATTTCTAATGTTAATGAACATGCGTTCACGGAAGTAATTCGGTAACATCGGTTTTATAATTAAAATTAAAATAGTACCTATTAAAAAATGGATATCATTATATAGTTTATCGTATATTAGTCGTAGGAACATTTCAATCCTTAAACATAACGTGTATATAAAAAAAAGAAAACTATTTTACCGTTCTTATTATTCAAAAATGTTGTAAAAGATTTATTCATAATGTAATACAATATATTTTAATTTTTAAAATAGAATTAAGTATTTCATTATAATATATTATTTACTTACTAGTATTATACTTCGATCAAAATTATTTTTGTTTGCGTAATTTAAAAATAAAATATAATGCCAAGCGTGTCATAATTTAAAATAGTTTTATATTTTCCAATGGATTTTGAGTTATGTAAATTTATTATGATAGCTGATAACAATCTCTGAAATTAAAATAAATGATATTGTATATGTATTTAAAAAAAAACATTTATACATTTTATTTTGTCTTTGCTTAGCAAACCCTATCGGCTACTTTATAAATACTTCCATCAATTACATGATTTTGACGTATTTACTTTGTTCTTTTATTTATTTGTTTTAGTCAATATTTTCTAAAATAAATATCTGAAACATTAGGTACATAAAAAATGTTATAGGTAGGTATATGAAATATATTAATATTGTATATTATATTATTATGAATTCACTATGATTAAAATTTTTAAATATTAGAGTTCCTAAATAATTTGATTTGGCCTTCATACATACAATTTAATCAATTAATTTAATAAATTAAAGAATGAATTATTTATTCCTTTTTTGTAATGGAACTAGTAACAAATATTATTTTTTACTGTAATTTTTAAAATAGTTAAATGCTCGTAGGATACCTTGTTCTTGTACCATACGGCCTATAGTTTAATTTAAATACCTAGATACTAGGTATACATAATAGTATATTGTACATAGGTTGTTTGATCTTAAAATAAACGTAAAATATGTTTAAATAATTATTATTTTGTATTTAATATTACATTTTTAGTAGTGACAAATATAATGACTTGGACTACACAACTTTTTACATGAATATTTATGGACCTTAATGTGATAGTTAATAGTTTAAACACATTGTACAGTTTTATTTAATTTAACTTATTATTTATTATTCTAGCAGCTATGTTTAACAACTCACTTGTTTACTTGTGCACTTAAATTAAAAGTTGAAATAGTTAAATTACATTCAGTTAAAAATATAAAATACCAGTATTTAAGATTTAGTATACACTATTAGAATAAATGTATTAGTTAGGAGTTTTGATTTATGTTGTATTTACGTATTATTAAAGAGTTTAATATTGAGACGTATTGTTTAACGATTGACAGAAGTGATGTTGGTATAATAAAAGATAATAAATAGATACTATATAAATATAATTAATAGATTAGGATCAACTATCAAATATTTTAACAAAAATAACCAAATATAAAGTGTTTTCTTTGGCTTAACCTCTATAGGTTTATCATGTTTGTTTCGATAACATTTAAATGTTTTGGGATAAGTAAACATACAAAACTAAATAAAACTCGTAAAAAACATGATATTGATTTACCTCTATTATAAATAATAAACTTTCGACCTCTATTATAGCAGTGTTTAGGGTGTGTAGCGGGGATCATGGTGGTGCCCGAGTGTGCATTAAGTAGCTATACCGATAATATTATGGTTTAATGATTAAATTGTAATTAAGTAAATAGTTTAAGGATAGATAATAATATAGGAAACCGGGAATTAGCAATAAAAGTTGTCAGTTATATATTTCTGGGTAATGGTTATGTCAAATGAGGCAGTCAGGGAGGTGAAGAAAGAGCCAGTCCAGTTAAGATAGTATTATAATATAGTATTAATACCTATTTGTTTACATAATATAAGATAATCGGTATTAGCTATGTACCTCGGTATGTAGCTCAGTCGAAATATTGGCTTCAAGCATTGAGTACGTATTTTATTGTGATCCATTAATACCAAGTTTACTATCGATTACTTACAGAAATTGTAATTCATAATATTATATTCAAGCCGATTGTACCTAGAACAAATAATATCAATACGATAGAAGGTAAGAATGTTTAATAATAAATGATATTCTTGCATTATACTATCTATTTTGTATCTATAAACGTTGATTATATATACAAATATTTATAATGAATGCCACAAGTTTGATATACCTGGGCCGGCATGGACTAAGATTAGTCCGTGAACTGGGTTTAGCTTATAATTTTTTATTACTAATCAATATTATTATTCTCCAAGTATAAAGTTTATATATTGTATATTGTAATTACTAATTTGTCAACATAAGTAGAAAAAATATTAAAACAATAAAAATGTTACATTGTCCATAACATATTCATTGTTTGATTCCATCCTAAGTTATATTATATAAAGCAATATATATTGATACATTGGAAAGTTACTACAAATAAACTTTTACCGATCTTCTATTTTATAATTATTAGTTACCTATTGATAAAATAAGCTGACAATTGCCCCCTGGTTGACAAAACTGCAGTCATCTTATGTAGGACTGATTTCGTAACAATACAAAACGAATGTAAGATGATACACAAGTTTGAGTCATATATTTTATATAATATAATATGTGTTATGAACATTAATATATTATATTAATAAAATATACTACTGTGTATGGTGTTTTATATAAAATACGGTTCTGAACGGAGACGGGTCTACCAAGCTATACATCAAAGAATATTTTATAATACATTTATTGCCACAGTGATCGACTTGGCAAAATTAAAGTTGTTGTTTACTTTTTAAAATAGAATGTCCCCATCACTTATTGGAACAAACGTTATTGAACCGTGGGGATATAGACCCCTAGACCCCCCCAAACCTTACATTAAATCATATAAAAAAAATACAAGTATGACAGTTAAATATTGTAGGTAGGTACCTATTATATAATATTTTATAGTTAAAAAAATCAAAAATAAAAGTTAATTAATTAATAGTTAATAGTTTAGTAAAAATTACCTAGTTAATATTAACTGATTTATAGTTTGTGGTTATGACATTTTCCATAAAACAAATATTATGATGGTACTTATATCGCGCATTTTGATAAAAATGCAGAATGATAAAGTGTCCCATGCGTTTCTCTTAAAAACCATAGTAGGGGTACGCTAAAATTTGTGAACAATTAACAGGGGTAGTCCGTTCTCTTGCGCCTACCACCAAGTCGAGCTCTGTTTATATGTTTATTCCTATTAATAATATCACGGTAGGTAGAACTATTTTTTTCCCAAAAAAGTAATCGCATATGTTATATAGTTATATAATGATTATTAGATTTTATAATATTTTCGATATCTTTTAATTGTAAGAAACAACTTATGAGAAACTTTAATTGCTCACAAATAAAACTTTTAACGTACCTTCCAAATTCGACACGGGTCTGACACGTCAAGTATATGCAGTAAAAGTGCTGAGGTCCCTTAGGGCAGCATTTTATCACCCGTTTTTAGATTCTGAGCGGAACGAGGAAGCTATTGGTTTTACAATGGTGTTTATTTATTTTTTATTTATTTTTTATATCCTGTATACAAAATTTCTACCAGAAGGAGTGCTTCGATTTCATCATATAGTACCTTATCTTTTATCAAATTGGATCAAGATGGTACTTTAAAGAGGTCATTTTTCGATTTTCTCAATAGAAAACCACCGAAAAAACCCTAAAAATGGGATTTTAATTTCTAACGCTTTGTTTATCACCATAGAAACGAATAAAAAATTATAATCTTATAATATTGATATTCAACTTACATGATAAAATAAATAATAACAATATAAAATATCCAGACTGACAAACCATCTCCGCTCAGAATCGTTTTTCTTATACAATGATATTTTATCATTGAATTCAAGTCGAATACAATCAATTATATAATGACCCACTTGTAATCCACTGTACAGCAGAGCGACATCCACTTACCTGCTTTCTTTTTCTATAATATATTCGCCATAGATCAACCAATCACACTAAATACATCAGTAGCAGACTATGGCGATGACAAGGTAATCATCTCTATGAAGGACAATCCACTCATAGCCTCTGGAAACCTCCAAACTCACCTAGACCTTATGAAGAACTGGTATACCAAATGAAGATTTAAAATAAACTATAGCAAGTCTAGGCATACCACCTTTACAGGGGTGTTACCGGTTTCCGCCAAATTACAAAAAACGTCATTCATTTTTCCGCCAATTATAAATTATAGAATTTTAAAGTTTGGGAACCCTTACGTAAAGATTTAATAATTTAATATATTTTTTTAAGTAACTATAATATTATTGTATAGTTTAAATAATATTTTTTCCAATTATTACTTATTTTAATATAATAGTAATAGTATTAGTGTACCGTCAAAATAAGTCAACAAATATAATTTTATCATAACACTTATTATTACGATAAACCTATGGTTTATTTTGAAGTATAATAATAGTCTATATTATGGTGGGTTTTTAATTTGTATACCTGTATGCGTCTTTATCTACATAGAAAATATTATTTTATAGGTATAGATAATATTGTCTAATCTATCATCTCATATCATACTGCAATAGTTTGTTCAATTTGTTAGAAATATTATGGTATTGAGTACTGTGTAGCGACCAGTGATCACCGATCAGTGGATATACTTGTTTAATATAAGCTACAGTAATGTCTGCACAACTAATTACCAGTAAACGCGAAAATCCTCAAATTGTAATTGATAATTTTAAGTTTAGTAAAGCATATGAAGGAATAGATAAATTGCGTTGGAGATATATTAACAAATTAACAAATTATGTGGAGAAAAAAATACACAAAAAAAAATTCTGACAATGAAGTATTGTACACGGAAATTGTCGGTACACTAATATTATTACTATTATATAATAACTATAATAAGTAATAAGTGGAAAAAATATTATTATTTAATTCTATAGTGTGTATAGTGTGTACCTATACAATATATTATAGTTACTTAAAAAAAAAATATTAAATTATTAAATCTTTATGTAAGGGTTCCCAAACTTTAAAATTCCATAACTTAGAATTGGCAGAAAAAGGAATGACATTTTTTTCTAATTTGGCGGAAAAAGGTATCGGCGGAATACGGAAAGGTCATTTTTGGTGGAAACCGGTAACACCTCTTTACACTTGACCAGCTCCTTCCCTTGAAGTAACTCTATACGGTGCTCTAATCCCATCCTCTTCTACAGTTAAATTCCTCGGGCTAACACTAAATAAAAGATTAACATGGACCCACCATATTAGAGCAAAAATACTATCACTGAATAACCGTTTTCGTATCTTCAAACCTCTAATCACTAATAAATACATTACGGAATCCAACTATAGGGAAGTGCAAAAAAGACAAATCTAAATTAAATTCAATCCTTAAAAAACATTGCGCTAAGAAAATTAATCAATGCTTCCCATTAGTAAGGAGTCCTAATCATACTCTCCACACAGACATGAAATTAAAAACAATCTACGAAGAAGCCAAACACTTTTATAAAAGATTCCACAACCGTCTTTCCTCCCACTCAAACCCTTTAATTAGAGACCTTTCCTCTCTCACAACCCCAGGCAGCCCTCCTAGACGCCTAAAACGCAAATGGTGCAGACCTTTTACAATTTTAACTCTAAAGAAAAAAAAAAACATGTCTAAATAAATAAATAAATTGTATAACTTTTAAAAATCAACAATTAAGTGTCATCATTGAGCTTCTTCTTTACTCACTTCTTTTTTTGTACTCTCACGTGTATATACTTATTATGTCATCTGATATAGATTGTATATATTTTTGACTTAAAATCAAAAAAAAAAAAATAAACAAAACTTTAATCATACACGTAAGAACAAATTTGAAACTTTTAAATGTTTGTAAATAGTACCAAAATATTTTGAAAACTTTATCTCCTCTAAAAAATGCCAGTACAAATATTTTGTGTACACTTAAAATCTCTTCTAAACAGTAATAATTTTTTGAATTAAAATAAAATAAAAAAATTAATTTGGTTGAAATCCGGTTCTCTCTTAATTTTTTTTTTTTATTTGCAAAGATTATTTTTAAAAGGACTGATACATTTTTTAATTTAATCCCTCAGAGTACTAACTAAAATGAAGCTACTATATATCCAATTTTTTACCAGAAACCACCTTTGAATTTGAAAATTGGATAATTTCTTTTTATTATAAAAAATGTCTTAAGACATATCTAATATTTTCTTTGTAATGATATTTCAATTTTAAATATTTAATACGGTTGTATAGACACATTTTCTGAAGAAGTCTAATGTTAGAATTAAAAAAAAAAAATTATATAATTTCGTTTTAATTTACTAAACTCATAAAACTTATGTATAACAATTATATAATATACGTACATACCAAAATACCAGTGAAAATGTTTTCACTATAAATTTACAAATAGTACAAAGTATATTATATAGTTTGGTTAAGGTTTCGCATAATATTATGTTCTTTATGCGTTTAATTGCATTTCATAGTTTTCATGTAAACTAATATTATTTGTAATTCTCACAATAAGATCTAACTTTCGCATTAATTTAAACTAAGCTTTTATGTTATATAACCTGACAGAACAAATTTGGTTGGCATAATGGTTTGAAGTTTTTAATGTTTCAGCAAAAGAGGTCATTTTTAGATTTTGTAATTGATTTTCTTAAAAATAAATAGGTAAATACATCTAACTGTCAAAAATATGAAGTTAATTTAAGAAAGCGTGGGCTTAAGTAAGTTCAATCCATAATTATTTTATAAAGGAGATATTTTTTTTGTCTAAAATGTGTTTTTATTATTACCAACTATTTATATAGAATAGGCAGTGTAAGAAACTCTTTCATGATGTATTATTAATTTTTAAGCTTAGAATAAAATGTAAACATTTTTAATAAATTTATTTATCTATTTTTCAGTTACACATTTTCTGATTTTAAAAGTCTATATTTTTTATGGTATTATTTATAATTGATACTCATAATTAAAAGTCGTTTTGAAATATTATAATTTAAATCATTGGTTGTAAAATGGAATATAGTATATTTATCTTTATAGCCTCAATTTTTTATTTTTACCAAGAATCAAATATTAAACCTTGGTAATAATTATATAGTTTATTTATTTTATGTTCAACCTATAAAGCATTTGATAGGTATAATAATAGCCTACAGGTTATATGGTTAGGCATACCATTTAAGATATAAATAAAAGTTTAAGATAGTGGCCAAAAACCTAAATTAATTTGTTGAACTGGTGGAGCATTCTGTGTATAAGATGATTGTTACCATACGAGATGGAATATAAAAAATTAGTGATTTCTTGTTGAGTATTTAGGGAGCGAGATTGTTGCGAGTAGCTCGGGAGCATTAACTGTGCCACTAATAAGGGGAGAAATAAATGAAACACAGGCACCAAAACAGCGTAGGTCGAGGGTAGAAAATTTTTAGAGAGGAGTAAATAGTAGAATAATCATGAGGGGAGTGAATAGTGTATTAAAAATAAAAGAAGCATAGGATAAAAAAATTATATTTGAGGATTTAAAATACTTTTTGAAAAATATTTAGGTATGTAGCCAACTAATTTATGCATAAAAATACTTAAAAAAAAAAATAATATATAAAAATACGTATACTGAGTATATAATATGTTGTACTTATGTATAATTGTTTATGTATATTTTATGAAAGTATTAAAAATAATTAATACTGATGAGTGATGAATAACTGTCTCCATATTATACTATATTGTTTATAATAGTTATTATTACATCAATTATATCACTGAATTATCTTGAGAACGATTTAAAAATAATCACTGGACATTTTCTAATAGTTTTCAGTAAATAATAAAGTAATACAATTTTTCTAATATTATTATATAATATAATTTAGTGTGTGTATGGTATTATGATTTAAACAGGTACTTAAATTGTTTCCCAAAATAATGGACTTATATAAATTCTATTATTTTTATTTTGCTAGCGGGTTTTTGTGTAGGAGTATTAGATTTCACTATGAACCAATATCGATTGTCCTGGCACATAAACCAAGTCCAAGAAGAAGAGTGTTCGGCTGACAATAATGATAAGGTGAGAAAACAATTTCTCCGTAATCCTATGGTCAGATCGCATAGCTTCGGATTTATAATATCTGTAAAATCCAGAAGCCCGTGTTAAAATGTCTCCGTCAAACTGTGGAAGTTCTAAGCAGTCGAATCACGTATGAACCAGTAGCCTTTTATTATGATAAGCCGATTTTATCTCATCGATTTTTATCCACATTTATACTCGTATACTCCAAATTGGTTTTTCGGGATCATCGCACGCTCTTCTCTATATATAATAGTATTCGAAATGATCATAAATATATGTATAGGTAGATATATATATATATTATATATTTATTATAGAATATCTTGCAGGTGTACTACAGAGTCCTGGAAATTTACTGATTGCTAAAAGATAATTGAATATAATGTAAATTATAACAAATTTTTCTATAGGTAGCTAACATATTGTATAAAAATATTTAGTTATCTATAATACGTACTCTTTTTTTGAACCCGCAGAGGTTAAAAAAAATATTCCAACACTATTTTTGTTGCGTACCTACTCTATTATATCTGATACTTTTAGTTATTGTACTCATGCTGCCACACATTTCTATTTCGCTTTTGTATGATTAATATGCTGTCAAAATAAAATTTAGCTAACTCAATTGAACGCTTTCAAACGATGGTAAATTTTATAGTGGTTTAACGTCGTTCTAGACGAAATCGGCGGTACCACGTTTAACGCATCACCGCTTGATTCTTATTACCTGCCCACTAATGGAACCTTCTCAAGTGCGGTCTATTAACCGACACGTGAATACCTTTTTCTGCTTGACCCCAACGATCTATTATTTTCTGTAAACATCGCAATAAAACTTTCATAAAAATTATATTTTGTAAAATATAATATAACATTGTGTTTTATAGTTGGTGTGGATATATTACTACATCAACAACGTGATATTGTATAAAAATACAATTTATTAAAATATTTTCTCTAGTGTATGTTCATTTTCTTGTAAATGTTAGGTTTTCAACAAATATCATAATCATACATTATTATTAATTTCCATGGTAATAACTAATAATATAGTGTATTACAAAATAGGCATTTGGTAAGCCTATAATTTAAATTCTAGTGTTATAATCATATCATGTTATTACGAAATTCATTCTAACTGAAATTTAATTAATTCTAAGTACGTGATATTAACCCGTCGTTGGTGACGTTAATATTTTCATATCATTAGTGACGTGTTAGCGTTTCGCTCACATTTAATTATTTTTGGAAGGGTGAAATTGGGAAAAGTGGACTGACTAATCTATAAGTAGACATTACAACGAATCTAAATCAGTTTTAAAAACTATTATCGCATTACTAGGTCGATCAGTATGATGGAAGAAATATTGGTATGTTTTGGCTAAAATAACTGGCCGCCGTCGGACCGCCGATCCCCGGCGATCAAATACTGGTAACCGTCCCGTCGACATTTGATGGTAATAAGACGGAAAGTTTATATATAGATTAGTTATTTTCCACGTATTTATTTCCATAAGTAACTTGTATGAGCATACTAAAAATATCGATATAAGCAAAATAATTTGAAGCCAAAATAACAGTTATGTGAGCGAAATGCTCATAGCGTCACCAACGACGGGTTAATTATTTATTTAATACCACACGATTGCTTAATCATAAGTCATTGACATCCATTTTGAATTAGGTACAAAAAAATAATATCATAATGAGTTCGCTTTTATGATGCTGTTTGAAAATTGCATATACAACGCGCCGTTATAAAATATTTATGAATCATTATTATTTATACGTAGGTACTTGTAAATTGGATTGTTTGCTGAAGTCTAAAATTCCTTCGTTTAAAATTTTCAATTTCGTAACGAAAAAATAAATACGTTGATTGGTCTTTTTTGGTGCCGGTGTCACACATTTGCATATTACCTATGATAACATTATTTTCGTCGGTAGCCCGTGTTCTTAGTGAACAAATCGAAAGGTCACTTGTATTTTTAATCCATATAAGTCCTGTAAACGTGTGTTTGAGATTTTGGTTTACAATAATATATATTATTACCTACAATTAACGATAATTTATTAAAACAGAACATTGTAAACCCTGAATTTATAGCATCATTATAGTTTTAGATACCCTGATGTCAAATCATGATTAAAAATAACAGAAATACCAAAACATTTTCGTCAAACATAATACTTTGATCTTAATCACTTTTATTAGTGTATTGTTTAGATTTAATTTTAATTTTACGAATCAAACTCGGATTAAGATTATTTTTGGCCATGGGCTAAACAGTTATAATATAATATTCACTATCCTTGTATTATAGGCATAGAATTATACAACTACTAGATAGCCGACTCGTGATATAGCCTCATAAGACCTGTAAAGTCTGGCAGCCATATGGCTAGAGGGCAAATTTCAATTGATTGGTCGGTGTAATATTTGATTTTTGCCAGGAATTATATGATAACACCCAAATAATGATTAATGATAATTAAAAGTCACAGAATAATCTTATAATCATTGACCTAATATAATAGGTCAATGGGTGTTACCATAAAAAAATATTATATTCCATGACATGGTTATAAATGACATGGATTAATCAATCGTATTTTTCTCTCTTGTCATCACGATTAAAAATAGTATGGTTGCCCATCGAATCTAGAAAAGTGTCTACCGAAATGAATCTCCATTATCAGTATTAAACAGCTGGAAATTTACGCTCTATCGCTTATTTGTTGTAGTGATGCTAAATGCAATTACCTTTCAAATGTAAATTGTAGTTCCGTGATAGCCACTATGGCATATAAGCGCTAGTGCTTAAAATTCCAGCTGTTTTAATTTAACTTTAATACTGATTATAGAGATTCATTTCGGGTAGACACTTTTCAAGTATGAGAAATCATACGTCGATGGGCAACCATACTATCTATAGCCGTGATTGTCATATAGTCATACAGCCGCCTGACTTCAATATGCTCATCAAGTCGGTTATTTAGTTGTTTTATATATCTATGATTATAGGAAAAGTACTAACCTTCAAGAGCCCACTTTTGTTCGATAGCCGTGGTGTGGAATTCATATAAGATGTTTTGAAGTTTTCATAAAACCACCAGTAGGTACACTAAAAAAAAAAAAATGCGGGAAATCGGTGATTAAATAATTTACTCCCACACCCCAAATATTATCTGAAAGACAATAATATTATATTAATATTAAAATTATTTAAATATATTAGTTACGTAATGTAATGTTTTATTTTCACCCTTGTATGTATTATTATATATGTGTAATTATTATAAATACTGACCCGCTATATACCATTGAAAAAGTATCGTTATGCGACTATCAGTACCAAATTGAACGATCAATAAAATAATATTGATATATTGTTTGTTGTATATAATGTATTTCATAAAATTCTAAACGGCACTGTTATAGAAGTTACATTAAGTATTTCAAACTCATTGAAAGTCACTAAGTATTACGTGTTTGTTAAAACAAATAATAACTATTTTATGTTATAAAACCAGGTTGTTTAACTTTGTCAAAATATTTGTGTGTTCCTCTATTATTTTACACTGGGACATTAACCTTTTGAGAACCTACTTCAATTACGAATTCCATTAAATTTACGCATTTTTATTAATTTATAAATACTAAGCGTTTATGTCGTGGTGTGTGTGTGAGTATATGTCTGTGTGTGTTATATAAACATAACATAAAGCAAATTTCGATTTACAGAACTGGGATACGAATAAAACACGTGTCACTGAAATAAAGTATTTAAATTCATATTTTCGAAAAGGTCTTAATAAAAAAAAAAGTATCAATAAAAATGTACAAAGTCAGTAGGTATTTTTATCAAATTTTACATTGAGCTACAGTACTTTTCAGTAGTAAAATACTGGCGGATTGTTCACACGATTATAGTAGCAAAATATTTTATACTGACCTCACGCCAAATTCAAATATTATTCAAATGGGCTATAATAATATATTGGGGTTATAGTAATCATACATCAATCATCACACTGTTTTTGCTGATCGATACTGTCAGCCATCATTACAATGCAAGAGTTTCATAGGTTTGTGGACCATAATTTATATTTATTTTTGTGTACGGATGATATATTTTTATTATGTACCAGTGAAAATTATTTCGTTCGTACTGCTCGAAGTTAAACGAATTGTTAGATTTTATGGAATCATCCAACAGTTCATCGGGTAGTGGATAAATGTGGATTGTATTATAATGTATACTTGAATAATTGAATTTCTTTTCGGTTGTCTGATGTGATTTACTTATCAAACAGAACTATTATGTATTCCGAGGTTTTTTTTTAAATTTATTTACTCGAGTTCCATTACTTTCACATCGAGTGCTATGGTGAAAGATTTCTGTTAGTTTATCTTACCTCAAGCTTAATTTTTTAATGAACACAATATTAAATACCAAAGCAAAAGTATGCAAGCAGTATGATGTTTGGTGGAAAAAATAAAAATAAAAATGACTTGTCGATATTCATAAAGTAAATAAATATTTTGGGACAAATGTGAGGTTTTCGAGTGCATAAGATATGCACCTCAGTGCAAAGGATCAAAAGTGTTGTGTTGCAATAATGGATAGGTATGGAGTGTTCGCTTTATATGACTGTGCACTGCGTTATGACAGTTGATTTCTTTGATCCATCTGGTGCAGGAAACGCGGTGTACCATGCGTAATCCCATTGAGGATCCAGAAAATTTTTAAAAAAAGTTCCCTTTGTGCAAACGGTGTATCTGGCAAATAATAAAAAAAAATGGGGAGGGGCTCAAAAGAAATACACAACAGTCGAGTACACTTTCACGTTCGGTAGATCAACAAATAAAACGAAGTAGTTTATTTTTATTCTCTCAATTTCCTAGCAAATTTTCAAGTCAATAATAAAAAAAAAAATAGAAAATAACACGAAGGTTTATTTCTATTAAATTTCCCATGCACAACATGACACTATATTTTTTGCGTTTTGATCTTGAACTCTGGTGGTTATGTACTAATAACCAAACGAGAATTAGTTAATTAAATGTATTTTTGGAAAGACGCAGTGAAAATTGTTTGAGTAAAAAACTTTAACCTTTAAAATATTTACGATATAGTTACGTCTAGCTTTTGGGCTTTTTAAAATACTTAAATTTAGTAACGTGTTAACAAAACAGTTTAATGGTACACGTTGATGGATTTAATAATTAAACATAAATATATAAAAATTACTAATACATACAATTATAACATTATATACAACTATCAATTACTTGTATAATATTAGTTTCAGATAAACGTTATTATTCAAACATACATTAATACAATATTTACCTTTGAACGTTGAATAGAGTAAATAGAATTGATTGTTTAGTTTTTACGTCATATCATTTTATTTTATCCAAAACTTTAATACATTACATACTATATTAATATAATTAATATATTGATGTACGATTTTAAAAATTCCAGATAAATCAAAAAAATAATAAAGAAAAGTCAATATTTTAATATTTAATAACATTTTTAAAAATACTAAAATACTACTCTATATTGATTTTTTAATTTAGTTCACCATATTAGAAGTTGAGCTTGAAATATGTCAAGTAATTTTTTTTTTTTGTAAATATATTATTATTAAAGCAACTGAATATTATACAACGTTCGACTGCGTTGCCTCCTCTATTCAAGTCTACTGTACTAGACTATTTAGACTATTGAAATATGTAAATTGGCATATACGAAATACTAGGGATTCATTGCACGGTAAAAATCAACTCTTTCCTCAATATTTTCATGATGACGAATTCACTGGATGAAACCTATAGAAAAAAAATAAAAACTTTTTACGATTTCCAACACTGAAACAGTCCGTTGCGTTTATAGTTAGGTGATTTACATAACGTAGCAATGACTGTGCAAGGCAAGCAGAATAAATTTGGTTTAAAATGGTCATAAATATCATGTACTTTAAAGCAAATCGTTTTCACTAAGGCTATAGGTGATTTTCACTGGATCATTAGCTTGGAATTTATCGTATCGCGCGTAGGCATCCATTTTTATAATAATAATAGGTAAAGTAGTAATATTATTATTCTGTTAATAAAGATTTTGGGTACTTAGAAAATCAAAAATATTAATAAAAATATTAGTAAAAAAAAAATGAAAATACAACATTAACTATATAAAAAGAAGTTTTTTAAAAAACTTATATTTTTACTGTTAATATTTTTGCTAACTGATGAATTATTATAATTAATTTTTTTTTTTTTTGAGGTCCAACTGTCCCAACTTTCAATCCGCTGCGTCCATTTGTCCTAGATCGCTGAATCTACGTCGCCAATGATCCGTATGATAGTAACAATAATAATAAATAACAAATGATAATAACATGTTATAAGACTGCAGCCCCCGGGTTCGTTTCGACGGGTTGACCTCTGGCAGACGGCTACATCACCAGTGTTGTTCTCTATATAATATTATTGTATTGCACAATAATAATAATAATTATATATATATATATATATATTTATAGTGGTGGTAGAATGGCGTTCAACAATGAAGGGATAAAAGGCGCGTCGAGGTGTCGGACCAAATCATCAGTCAAATAGGACGTTTTAATATCGTCCAGATATCCATTAAAATTGGTTTCGGTGGCAGGGCGGAGAGTCTCTCTGACAAGTGAAAAAGAAACAGTAGGGTGCGCATGCATAAAAAAAGAAAAGTTATATATTATATTTTATGTTTTTTTGTATAGTTCCCTACGCGTATAATCGTATAACTATATAGGTAAGAATTAGGGGGGGGGGAACGAAACGAAAATACGACCGGAGTTATACGATTATACTTGCCATAATAATATAAGTTATAATAATAATATACAATCTATATGCCTGTTCACCGGTCGCCTGTATTCTAATTAAAATCACCGGCGTGTTTGGCCGATTGTTCAAGCGGACCAATTTCGTTGCGTGCCGTCCGATGGATATACATAACATTATAATATTATATACCTTATATTGTTCATATTAATAATAATAACAACAGCGATAGTATAATGTGTTATACCGCAAAACGCCACCACCGATTGATTGTCAGGGGCAGTCACTAAAAATGAATTAATACCCACGATATTAATGTTGTGTAGTCCGACACTCGGACAATGATAATAATATAATAATGGACGTTTCGTGGCGTACAATTCGATGCTTGTGGTGCAGTCGTATTCGTTTTGTTTCGATTCGTGTTTTCGGGCGCAGGGCACCGATCGAGTTTGACGCCCAATATAATATAATAATAATAATACGACGGTTATTATTCACATATTAATTTTTGACGGAACGGAGAAAAGAATTTTAACGATAGTAATTTGTCGGACATGCGATTCAATGGCGTAGGTATTAGGGGAAAACGGTAATCACTATACAATATTTCTATATATAGTATTATTGTTTTCAACGCTAGCTAAAAAAAATAAAAACTACATTAAAAATTAAAATCCATCAAACGCCACGTACAACTATTATAATAATTATTATTACAATGTATCATTTAAGTGTATTATAATTTATAAGGAAATTCTCAATTCATATTATACCGTTGTGGTGATAAATCATTTCAAAATAAACACAATATATTATTTTAATCGGTTTGTTTGATTTGATTTCAGTTACAAAAGTTACACGTGCGTAAATATATTACTCACACTTTATTATACATGTGTAAATACTAAATATAATATAACATGATGTAGATTCGTGTATATATAAGGACGTGTATGTTATCATAATATACCTATTACAGAATTACTTACAACGGCTCTAACATAAATATCAATTAATGCAACCACATCTTGAGAAACTCACAAAAACAATAAACACGACAAAAATTCGTTTAAATACTTCAACGCAAAAATATTCAGCTTTACGTTAGAAACATATACACATACAATAAAAAACTATTTTTTTTATAAAAGATACATAGAAAAATTCATACACAATATTATTGAGTGCATTTTTGTTATCATCTCGAAGGTATATAATATACAATAACTATACAATATACGAGACATTTTATAGAAATTATAAAAACACACTTAGAGAATTCCCGTAGCTAGAAATGTATAAAAATGTTTCTGGTAGGTAACCAAGTAACCAACCAACCAACCAACACGTAAAAAAAAAATCAAAACAATTATGCAGTATAATATTATAATACCATGTACTATGTAATATATTATCGTCTTACATACAGTTTCAAAATAATATTATTGTTGCCAGTGATAAGCGTTGTACCTACCCTCCACCCATCATACTGTATTTACGATTCCGGAGGATAGCAGAATATAATATTATGTTGCGTAAATAGCATAACATTTGAATAAATTTAATTACGAATTACAATAATATTCAATAGAATGAAAATGTACGTCGTGTAACAAACATGTAATAATCGGCCCACGGAATTTACCGACTTATCGAGTAAATACGCGTGACTGACACGATTCCATTGAATATTTATTTGCATTTTTTGTATGAATATTATGCATATGTAAGGATGAAAATTGGGTATTTGGGTATCGCTCTGCTGTACAGTTAAATTTAAATTATAGTATTATCATTGTATACGATAAATGATTCTGAGCGGAGACGATTTGTCAGCCTAGGATATTTTATATTATGCTTATATTGTTATTATTAATACGGTAGTGGTAGTCGATAAGCTGAATTAATATTATTTGCATAATATTTCAATATTTGTATATAATAATATTATATAATATGAGGAATTTCAAGTACCCACGAATAATATTTTTAAATCGCAAAATAACTAAAATCGTTATTCTTTGTTCCGAAATTCCAAAATAACTTTTAAAAAACTGTGCTTATACATTTTTAGATTTTTTGGACAGTATTGACTATACTTATATGGAACTCTATTTTAAATGTTTAATCCTTAGCTATAGAAGTTGAACATTTTCAACTACAAAATCATTTTTATATTTTCAATTTGACCAAGATGGACAATTCAAGTGTGGTTGATTGGATATACATCTTGGTATACATCAAACGTAGTTGAAACTACTCTTTAAACGTCCCTGATATTATATTTCCAAGTAAAATTTGAAATTTTCACAAAATCGATTGAGTAGTTTGATGGATGCTTTTACCTCATCTTCTCGAATAACTTTTGGCTACCATTTATAAACAATAAAAACACTAATTTATATTAATTATTTCTTCTATACCCAATATAACAACCATTTATTAACAACAATTTCCATCGTAAATCTCAAAATCTCTATTATAGCACCTCTCTGAGTTGGGCTTATCAAGTCCATTTGTCGATCAAAACCATCCAGAGACTCACTTAAACACACACAAAAAATATCTTCGAAATTGGTCCAGCTGTTTAGGAGGAGTTCAGTGACATACACACTGATATAATAAATATATTATTTAAAAAGATTAAATGCGTCAATTTTATCGTACGATCTAAAATTATTAAAAAATGGCAAAGGTGATTGTAAAATCTGATAGACATACCTATATGGTTTTAATTGGTACGGTAAATATATCGTCAATATAATTGTGTACGTTGAATTTTATCGCTGGGTTTATTACTTAAATTTATTTGTAATCGATAAAAACTATAGACAATTTTTACATTAAAAAAATTGAAATTATAAAAATAGGTACTGATTTTAGAGAAGCGAACAGAATTTTTTTCACTTTGTTTACCTAAAAGATTATTGCAGAATCCCTCGGGAGCTATTAATTCTCAATAGTCGGAAGAAACTAATTTCGTTGTTTACACTTGTTAAACAATTCGCTTGACTTGTTAAATTTTTTTAAGAGAAATAGAAAAATAATATTTACAGTAGATATTATATTATATTATATTTTTTTATAATTTGTAATAATATAATATAATTTATAGGATTTTGTTGTGTTAACAAAGAGTGCAAACCTATAATTATCGATCAAATTTAAATTTTAAATTTATATTTTGATTTTCAATGGTCGATGAGTTTGATAACTATTATCTCAGGTACATATAATTTTAAAACAATAATTCGAAGAGGAATTCACGTTATGTTATATTATAATTTTATGTCATATTATGACTAACCACTATAATAATTTTATTATTCAACGAAATGAATATGACTATTGTTTGCATAAATTTAACAACGGAAATAAAATAACCCTTTTTATGGACACCCCGGAGAATATAATACCTAAATAATTTGAAGTATATAACACATTTTCAAATTTTACGATTTGGGATAAATGTAATTGGAATAATTTGCACCGTATCGGTATTTATTGTTATGAGGTAGTAGTGTCATACACTATAAATACTTCCAAAAATGTATTATTAAAAAAATATTAATTTAATTAAATTTAGCTTACCTATACATTATTTATGTTGTTAATAATTATGTAGTATGTTGTATATAGTGTGTGTAGGATGAGTATCTGAAAATCGCAGCTGATGGTATTATACTAGTATAATAATACAGATATTTGAATGACAAATTAGTATATAACATAAAAGTATACAACATTCTTCACGCGGAAGAATAAAATTCAGCCTTAAGTGTAATGAATTAAAAAAAAATGAAAAAATACGTGTAATGCCCATTCAATGAATTAGAGTTTAAAACGGGTGAGGAGAAAAAAGCAACTATATATTTGTCTTCACTAAAGAATTAAGGCAGACAATTGCTCCTCTTGCCGTCATCTACAAGATAATGCCTATGAGTTATGACTGGAATCAGTGATTACAATAACACACAAGTGGCCTAACGCGACTCTGTGGTTTCCCTCAGTCACTAATGTGTTGTGATGCTGGTGTCACTAGTTACCAGATAGGTGACCCACCCGGGTTTTTAGTGACAAATCCTATAGTCCCATATACACGTGTTCCAAACCATACACTCCTCTATTAAAAATCACCTTCAGACTAATGACCTCAGATGTCGAAGCTTCAACTCAATAAAAAATAATAAATAACTAACAAATATAACAATAACTCATGAGTTTGATTAAAAACATGGTCTTGTACATCACGAAAATATGTATAAGATACAAGAGAACACACAACAAATTGTTAGATGTGATGAAGGCCTTAAAGTTGATAAAAAATTATATTATCTAACTTACTGTAAGTAAAGGCGTTTTTATTCGTTTTACTAAATGTGCAACCTATATTTGCACACTGTGCCGAAGTCCATTAAAAAGACAAAATAGATCTAGTTTAAGAATTAAAGCCGAGATGTCTTATGATTTTTATGAATTAGTAGAAAAAAAATAGAAACAGAGTAATCGCTTCAGCCACAAATAGTTTTTTAACAGCTAAAAAAGCTATATATGTCGACAATGTATGACTTTAAATGATACTGAAGCAAGAAAGTTGGTCACCGCTATTCTGTACAGTAATATTTTTGTGTACGCTTACGCCTTGTCATCAAGCAAGTCACTGTATGACGTGTTAAATTGTAATCGCCATTAAAAAAATTGGTTTTGCTTAAAAATGACGTGAAATGTTTTGTTTTAATTGATTATTTAAAAAAAATACTAGAAATATTTTACTTAACATAGTACCAACTAGACACAGTTTTCCACTAGAATTCACCTTCAAAGTTGAAAATCTAAACATTTTTTATACTGACTAGATAAAGACGTGAAGGTATGTAACACAAAAACACATATCATTGTTAAATAAATTCATCCATAGCTCCTTTCAGAATCTAAAATGTAATCATTGTTGTGTTACATATATAAGCACGTGAGCACGTCAATTGATATATTATTTATCCCAGAAATTCAGAATTTTTTTAAGTTACGGTTTTTTTTTTTTGTTTCTATATACCTTTTGACATTAAGCCTGGATTTTGACCAAATTTATGAACGTTCGCCGCGTTATTCAATGCAAATCTCGTACTGACACTCAACGCTCACCCTATATAGAACAAAATTAACTTATTTACTTACGGTAATTTAATTCGTCGAACTTATTTTTTACATTTAAATAATAATAGTAAAGCTATATAAAAATAGAGCATACATGCGTGCACGTCAGGGTTACAAGTACCCAGCTGTTTCAATGACATTATAATAATAATAAAAATATAATGTTTAAATTTTCTCTAATATATATAATATGATGTAAAAAAATCGGTATTATTTTGATGAGAATATCGTAAAAAAAAATAATTAATAATAACGGCGAAACTATTCAATTATATAAAACATAAATGGAAATGTTTTCATCCGAGACCAAAAAACGTATCGACGTACCACATGACCGTTAATAATTATACGATATATAAATTGAAAACAAAATGGTTTTGTACTCTCGTAAGTATCATCCTCTATACATTCGGATTTTTAGTCTGTGGCATGCATGTGTGTGAGATATTTCGATAATCTACATGTGCATTCTGGTATGCCTCGTAATCGCATAAGATAATAATAATAACAAGTAGAAGCAGGGCATAATATGCTCGATCTTAGGTTAGTTATACCATCCATAATATATTATAACGATGGTTTGGAAAATAACAAAATAAATTTATTGTCGGAAACGTGGGCTGAAGAATATCTATAAATTGTTATTAGACTATTACACGTCATGACGTATACATAATATAAGGTTTTAATGGATCGTTCATCATAAAGCATTATAGCTATAAATTTATGATTTTGCTAAAAAAAATATATATTTAAATTAAAATCTTTTCTTTCTTTTTTTTTTTTTTTAACAATTTATTATAACGTTATTAAAATACCGATACAAACGTCCAAACCAGAAAAATATCATAATCGTTAAAAATAAGATTTAGTGAATAATATTTATTTAAATCACTGACATATTATAATAACAGGTAATATATGTATACGTAGAATATATTATAAGTACCTATGCCTTATGCGTGCTAACAAAATAAAAGTGAATTTGGTAATAATAATAATAATAATTACCTATAGATGGGGCGATTTCAAAGTAATTGTATGAAAAATCACATAGTTGCATGTGCGCTGGGTTTGCATGTAAAAATATTAGTTTTACTATCATAATCTTACTTATTGATTTAAACTGCACGCATAATATTATTATATTGCATACTTACAGATTTTTAAACGGAAAATTGGGTTGTTAAAAAACGGTTTGCTAATAATGTTTGATTAAATCCGGAAAAACTATTGTATTACATTTTTGGTAATGGATTATAAAATCAATTTATTTTAAAATTGTAAGACTAGTATAAAAAATTGATAACAGAAATTGAGACACAAGGTGAAAGGTTCAAAATTCGATATTGTATCCAAGAAAAATGATGTAAATTATTGCAAAGGAAACCAGATAGGTGACTGAAGGTTGTATAGATATATACAAACTGGGAACACTATACACGTGTACGGTGTACCTATTATAATTATCTGCTAAAGGAAATAATAATCAAATATATTGTCTCATGCGTGTAGGTAGTTATGACGTGTCTTTAATAATATGACAATGATAAATTATAGCAATTTATTTAGGTATTTGCTGGTGAATTTTATCGTTCTTACGTACCTACCACATATGTTTCACAAAATGCCATTATTGTGAATTAAGTATATGATGAAATAATTAAGACGATTTAAAATAATAGCTCATTACTTAGCTTTATTAAACAATGCTTAAAAATCATATACAATTAATTAATTACTGCTTCTAATTAATAATTCATAATATTATATTTTCTTATTAAACCTATATTATAAGTATATAGATTATATAGACAGTTGTGTATATTAAAAACAGGAGAAATATATTGATTTGAAACAACATTTTTTCAACTGTTTACTGATACATTTAATGAAAAACATTGATTTATAAATAAAACAAATAATTATTATAATGAAATAGAAACCTTTGCAGATTATGTGACTAAATTTTAGGCAGTTGGGGACTGTCTACTGTTCGATTACCAAACAACTCGCCATGATTAAGGATATGCCAGAGTACCATGCCTTATAATTCAATTAGAATGTGTGCAGAGAGCCGTAAGCTTTAAACAGTATAAACCTATATATGATGTATAAAAAGTGATTTTTTTCGATAAAACTTAATTAGTTATGTTTAATTATGAGCCCACGAAGTGCCATAGAATCATCAACTACCACTAGTATTTTCTAAAAGACGGTCGCCGATTAGTTGTGTCTTGGATACCGACTCATAGGTTATTAGTACATATGGTTTCCTGCTCATACCCTACCATACTATAATATTACCTAGTGCCTACATTGTTAAAAAGTGATGGCCAATTAATACCTGTGAATATGATATAAATCCTAAAGTGTGTGCTAACTCTTTAAGATAATAATCTTATCTTTGTTGTTAAATTTGTTTCGCTATGATAACGTGTATATAGTAGGTAAACTGTATACTGGGTTAACTGCGTTGGCCCCCGGAATTGTCTCTGTGCTATCAGTCTATTTTTCTATATGTCAACGACGGTGACACCACCTCAACGTCATTTGGTAAAAGTTCCCGACAGTTAATATCGTCGTTTCGAATCACCTATTTTCGGACCTTGCACTTCAGCGACATTTTGAGAGATCAGACTGGTAAAAATAATTGTGCACAGTATCATGGAAATATTGAACGTTTATTATTATTATTATTGTTATTGTTATGTACGCCTGACGGATAAAAAATATTGAAATATGTTATTTTACAAAAAACGAACGGGCATACCTACCTATAATCTACATACATATTAATATATTATATATTGTACCAACGGTCATGACACAACGAACGAGTTTTATACAAATTGTGATTTATTGAGTGAAGGTAATAATCATATCATATTACATATTATACTCAAATATTGGAATATCAGTACAGCGTGAACGATTCGTAGAATAATATTATGGTGGTATTATTATTTATTATTTGTATTGGACATAATAATATTACTTATATAATATTATAATACATTTATAATAATACGTGGATTCGAACCGCAGTTTTTCCATTACGCATAACCGCCCTTTACGTCAGATAATATAGATTACCATTATGGCATACGACAATTTTTATTCTGTTTGTCCACTTCTACCTGCTAGAACGATTATCACTATTGTATGTTGTTACTCCGGTTTGTCAGCGTGTGTTTATGTCAGTTGCGACCAGGTTATCAGGGGTTATTGGCTACCAGGGACACCACTTCAGTTTTAAATATCGTTAAGGATGCCAAATGTTTAGGTTTACTGTCCTACCGTCAAGACCCACAGAAGACTAATAACATAACACAATGCGGGAGCTTCGTTCTTATTTTACATTGAGTAAAAAACAAATTTCAGAGCCGTACCAAGGGGAACGGGGGTAGGAAAGTAGGGCAAGTGCCCTAGGGTGAAAAAGTTGTAACATTTTAAAGGGCGGTAAATGTTTGAATATGTTTAATATGAGAGCCAAATGTTATCGCTCTGTGGCGCCAATGAAAGCACGTCAATGACAAATTTACTAAAATCCTATCATGGTTGTCAATGCTCTTTGCTTTGCTCGTGAACTTTTCTTATCAATATTATCACAGTTTTCGGGCGATGTTCATAAATTTATCGTAAATAATTGATCGCAAGAAAATCAATTGCAATAATTTTACTAAACGACGATTTATCGCATGTATCTGATTTATTGTATTAACAATATTATAATATTTTTTCAAAATTTTTTATTTTGTATGATCAAATTCTATAAAAAATAAAATGTTTTAATAAAAGTTATCAGTTCGGCCGTAACACTCAGCATGAATGCACGTTGTCCGTTGTTTCGCTCCGTTATCGCTGTGTGCCCCCGCTAATAATGTTTATTATTATTGTCATCATTAATTATCTACTTCTATTAAAATATTTTTAATATTAGATTATTATGAATAAAGGCACCCGCAATGTGGGCCCCGTTCCGTCACGCACACCCAATCCGTCTAAGAGACATTTGTCTAATTCGTCGCTATCGCCGAATCTTGCCGACAAAAAAATCGAAAGTTTTTACTCCACCAAACCGTTTCGCCGTACTTGCCACAAACGACTCCACCGACAAATCAGCTGCAACCACGTCCTCATCCAATCCGACGGATGTTCCTTTAGTGAGCCAACCTCACACTGATCACAACAGGGATCCCTCGATTCCACCTATCTTCGTCAAAAACATAGAGGACTTCTCCACCTTCAAATCCGACTTGATCGACATCACCAGCCC
>NC_042495.1:53549227-53590814 GCF_005508785.2 Acyrthosiphon pisum
CCAATTACAAGGGCGGCTCGGTATTCAAGGCCGCTTTCAAAAAAGCCTATCCGAGAGTCCCTCGGTAAGGCTGATTTCCAATCCTCATCCTACCACACACAAATCATACGCAGAAGCCACCAGAAATCAAAGTTCACATCCCGAGTTGGCGAAATTTTTTCTAGTTTCATTTCTAATTTGAGCTCCCTAATCAATCCCCTCATCTCCCTCCTCTCCTCTGTACTAAATTCACTGATTTCTAAAGGTATTATTTCTCCATAATTATCTCCGTCATACCAATTACTGCTCATTATAATTTATCACACATTTACACTCCACTTGGAGATATTAAATATAAGATAACAATAATCTGTTACTATTAAAATGTTTATTCACGTGCTGGGTGTTACTACTGGGTAATTCCCCAAAATCATAATATTCATTGTTACTTGTTTTGTATTCTTTTATCTCATCTAATTAATGTGCACATTTGTTGTATAGATTGTAGATTGTCTTATTACTCAAATAAAAAAAAAAAAATAAAAAAATAAAAGTTATACCTAACATGAAATAATTTAATTAATTAAACATTTTGTATTAATATTAAAATAAGTACTATACAGTTGGAAGTTTCGATAAATATTGTTTTAGTATTTTTTTTTTACTGAGAAGAACTATCTTGTGATCAATTATTCGCGATCAATTGTCGTGCGGTAATTTATTTACAATGAAATTATGAAACACCGTAGTTGGGTAAGACAGCTTACAATTAATGCTGAATATGGTACGGCTATAAATTTAGACTTGATTGGCTTGTGTCTGTTGCATTTTCATTTTGGTTGGGTTTATTTTTAGAACTTTGGCTGCATTGCTGTAATGCTGGTTATTATTTTCAAAACTTTTTAAGTATGATAGACACTTATCGTTAATTTGTCACTACACCGCCTCTATACTATATTTAAAATTCAGTTTGAGTTATAAAATTATTTTTCCGTTTCGCTCGCATCGATGTTCATAATACTATATATTTTCGCTAGAACAACCTGTGCTCTGTGTCGTACATCAAAAATAATAAATGCTGTTCATTAGAGAAAAAGTTGTTGAACAGTTTTTCTATACACATATACACATAGATGTTCACTTTAATGTCTAGTGAAATAGTGTCGAAACAACATCGGTTGAATCGACAAATTCACCATTTATCGCTTAGTCATCTCTTTAGAGATCCAATTAGTAGCACCATACCCTTCCTGACCACACAATAGTTGTCTAATTTCGTATAATATTGTTATGTTCAGGTTATGTTTCCGCATTGTTTGCGTATGATCAACAATTTGCGCGTCCGTCGTGTGTTTAGTATGGCCTATACTAAAGAAAGCTGAGATTTGTTCGGAGCTCATCTGACACTTGGAAACTATTACGGTTCTCGTCTTATCGATATGATCGGAATATTGTCGTTAACTACTTAATTTATTATACAGTTCAGTTCCCCAAAATAATATTCCCTACATTTTATGTTAAGTCAAATATTCAATAATAAAGGTCTTATGTTTTAACATTTCATTTCAACAGTAGTAACTGCAGTAGGTAGGTAATGGATACATTTACTAAAAAAATGATTATACCATTTTATTGATGCTCATCGTTGTAAAGAATTGTTTTGTCATTAAATAAAGTTATTATATTTATTGTATACTTTATGTAACCAATAATAAAACCCCATCACTCCAAAATGAAATTATTATCTTAGTTCATTTGTGAATTATTTTTCCGATAACATACCTATAATTGTTTATTTTATTCATAATTTTAATTTTAATTCATGCGTGAATATTCATATTATAAATCATTAAAAGTATCTTTTTTATTTTTACTTATTATGCATGGACTTTACTGGAACGACTCAAATCAACTTATTTACATCTACAATATTGTAGCGAATAAATAAAGCGTATTTGAAATAAATATATAAATAAATAACCCATACAATGAGGTCAGTTGATTTCAAAACGTATGTGCGCAAATAACTTAAGACTGCATAGTGCATACATACGTTAGATTTTTGAGTGAAATGTAATAATTTACTCGCCCGAAGCTCGCAAATAATTCGTTACAGTCGAATATACAGCGTGCGTGTATACTGTATATACTGAGTAGGTATATTATATTATTATTGTTGAAAAACACTACGTTTTGTGTTTACCAAAAAAATATTATTTGATAATACTCTGAACGGAATAAATAAGATCATTTTTTCTTTTTCTATTTATTCGTATTATTTTTACGTGGTACTGTGTACCTATACATCAGTTTTGTGTACACACGAGGGGAAAAAAGAAATAAAAACACCATATAATAAACTGTGAAAAGAGGATATTGGTGTTTGGGTTTTATCTTTTTAACTCGGTATCCATACATGCGTATGTGGAACAATCGGCTGTAAGATACCTAACTAGGATATCATATTTTTAACAATAAATAATTAAAACAATAATATTATTCATACACGGACGAGTACCCTTCTCCACGCCATCATTATACATAATGTACTGCACTTGCGAAAATCTCTTTCATTGTAATACCTAGCTGTAGCTATCATATAAATCCAGTCAGATTATATATATCGGCTATAGACAATGTACCAAGATAAGACATTACATGTATTCTTATAATAATAATAATAATAATAATAACAATATTAATAATAATGATTTAGTGTAAAGAAGAATTTACAATAAATGATAAAGCCCTTCTTGGCAAAGAGTACAATAGATAATATGAAATAAATGTATTACAACTAATTCGAAAATATAAAAATGATGATAATATGTAGAAAATAGGAATGTAAAAATTAATCTAAAAATCAAATACAAAGAACTTTTTGTCAACTTGCTTGGTGAATCAAAAAATAAAGAAATGATTACACTTAAGTCGATTTCATATATTTTTTTTATTTTAATAGTAATTATATTATTTATTTATTATTAATTAACCCGTGGCATCTTAGACCATTTTACTGTGAGGGAGGGTATTGTAAGTTTAAACACATGTGTTTTGGTTTGGCAGATTTTTTAGTGGGCACCCGTTGGTATCTGCCATGCCCGGGTGGGAGATGGCGGGACTTCTCTCCGGAAACCGTGACTTGCTCGAAGAAAAATGCCACCTGCAGCTGGAATTGAACCGGCGCTGGTGTGCGTCGCAACCGACGCCTATTAATCCAATCGGCCATTCCGTGCTCCTAATTATATTATTATAATATTGTACAAGTGTAATAATTTTAAACAATATAACCATAATTACCGTAAAAACATAATTGCACGTTTATGAGATTTTTGAGACGTTTTGTTGATTAATTTGCACAATATGAATTCAAGGTAATACAGGTAGATTTTTCACATAAAACAACAATTGTTTTAGTCCATTTTCGTGTGGATTTTTTTTTTGTTATTTATTTCATATAATTTTAAGTATTTATAACAGTGTAAGAAGATAATAACTTTTACTGAATGCATTTTTGTAAGATTACATTTTTTTTAGATATCAACTTTTATTATTAATATTTGTCTGATCTAATATTATAATCATCAAAAATGGAATCAATATTATTTAAAATACATTACGGTTTTAGTAAACGATAGTTGTGTGAAAGAGAACTTGCCATTATCCGAGCCATACATTTTTGATCAAATTCTCCACTCATAAATATATAAAATGCTAATTAATTATAAAAAAAATAAAAAAAAATAATCAATATTTTGTATTTAATATTTATACAATAATATTTTCTGCAACATATAATTTTGTTTCAAAATATGGTAGGTTTTTAAACAGAATAAAAATATTTTAACTGGTATAAATCTTAAATATTCTTTTATGTTAACTCCGTTTTTAATATTTCATTTGTTATAATAATAATTATCTGAACTGATGTTTCGGTTGTACACTTATTATACACAACAGCATACTATCTAACCAGACCTTATAAGTACCTACATTAATCCGTTTAAAATATGTTTTGTGTTTCAGTAATTAAATAATATGTCAGCACGTGATCTCTGTTTTCCTCGGGGTCGATAACACGTTTTCTTTGTAATCCCCACATGAATTGCGAGCTTATAGATCTGGGGGGAAAAAAGCGGGGTCGAAAAATCAGAAAACAGTGGTTATAGACTTATAATAATAGTATTATACCGCGGCGGTACGATATAATACGCACGCCGATTTGCACAGAGGTTATGAAAATAAAATTTAAACGGAGACAAACATTGTTGTCTTCTTTAACCGTCTATATTATAAACGTCTTGTTACAACACCAGAGTGGTGCGGTGAATCGCTCACGCTTCATAATAATAATAATAATATTATATACACCGAGGTCGTTTGCGCATTAACGTCACCGCATACCGCACACACACGCGCACGTGGCATTATTTTTCACGTCCTGACTGGGGTGTTTATTTTTTTTTCCAACGCCACCATCGCGCATCGGTTTGAATTATTTTTCTTTCTTTTTTATTTATTTATTTATTTTTTATATACAGTCTCTCGCAGATTTTCGGGATTTTTTTTTGTTTTGTTTTGTTTTTAATGTATTTTGTTTGTTTTTTTCACCGTTATGCTAGAGATTTACGGTATATAACTGCGTCGAATGGGAATATTATGCGCGCGCGAATGTCGTTGGTTGTCGTTCGTCGCCGAATTTACGTAAAACCGAGTGGGTACGATTCACGGAGACGATATTATAATATATACACTATATTGTATATATAGGCATATATAGCAGGTATATATTATTATTATTACTTTTTTTTTCACACACCGACCCTCGTCCTTGTCGTCACCGTCAGTCGTCGTGCCACGACTCTCACTACTCTCCCCAATGTGCCACCACCGGCACCTACACCAGAAACTTTACACTCCTTAATCGTTGCACCCCCGCCCTCGTGCCGTAGCAGCTTATATTTTCAAGCAAACCGTTTATGAGATCATATTAAGTACAATAATAGTGTTTAAGTGACGAGGTCGTCGCTCCAAGTTTAGCAAACGCGTATATTATTTGACAATAATCATCATTTTATTCGAGTAGTATTATATACGCTGCAGCGGTGAACACGTTCAATGCCACGAAGTTGACACGTTCCTGTAATGGGAATAAATACGATTAATTCATACAGTCTCTGTTCTACGCATACGTATTACAAAACGTCCCCAAAACAAGATGGAGGACGGCCAGACCATTTATGTCGGTGATTTTGAGGTTGGAGGGATGTTGCCGTTGCTCAGTGTTGTTTTAGGTGTCCTTGTCCGTCATTCATCATCGCGAGGAATATCGGCGTCACGTGTCCACCAAAATGCCCGATTACATACTCAGGACCCGCGTAATGAATCATATATTGATTGTTTATAAAAATATTATGATATATAGACATAGTATTTTTATATTATTATGCATTTAATATCCTAACAGTCCAAAAACTATGGTTGGCGCAGATCCGTGCTGCAATGTTAAAAACACAAAAGACTAAAAACAAAAAATCATGAGGGGTTCATAGAAGGAATATTATATGTGTTTGTCCTTGTCGAATATGTGTCAACACGGGCAATTAGGGGATCATGATATTGTGGTGTTTAACTATTCGTGTTAACCATTCATGTATACCTATAAGTACGATGTAAATTCGAATTTTTGACGTAAAAAAATATTTGCCACAAATCACTTACAACAAAATAATTATAACATTTTTGGTGCGCGTATAGGTACCTAATATTATGTACAAATAAATTATCGACTTTTCGTTTCCCGCTGCTGTATCGTTTTCTTGTAAAACACTGTGGTCTATAATTTTATTTGCCTATCGCACAAATAAACACCATGCCATAATGTAATCACACCATCATTTAATGTAAGCCCAAAGCAAAGCTGATTAAAAGCCAACCGGCTGAACCACACACACACAATACCGTTGTGGTCACCGTTGAAAAATAAATATACGTTTGAGCCGCTTTATGGTTGTATTGCGTTTTTTTGTTCAAAATTACGGTACCTACCTTTCTTCAAAATATGCACGAACGTGGGCTAGTGTGTGTGTGTGTGTGTGTGTGTAGGGATAACAATATTACGATAGGCTGATTGTACTCAGCGTACATTCAATTTGTTCGTATTTTAATTAATTCAAATGAGGTATTTTTCTTTTTCTTTAGTAGACTCAATCGTCACGTCATTACTGTAATATTATATATTGTATGCATCTTTTCGTGTAGTAAATAGATTTTAACTGTGCTTATATCGTTTTATAAATGCGGCGTTATATTAAACCCACCCGAATAATTTTCGAGTAAAAAAAAAGGGATCCAATAATAATTATAACCTTTGGCAATCGATGGTTGTATATACGTGTTTTTTTTTTCATCTAAATGAATTCGAGTGGCATATAAACATATTTTTTTTTAGTAGGGTCATTTGCTTTTTAATTATCACGTTCAATAGTAAAATTACTTTTTGCAGAACAAATGGTGTTTTTAGTTTTATTTTTATTTTTTAATTAGAACCCAACGCTAATTTCCTTGTACGCATTCATGTGAAACGATGGATTTTTCAGGCCTATATATAATAATTTATTTGGATATAATATAATGTATTGTTCTTCGAGTGATTATTTTATTTTATTTTTTTGGGATCGGAAGTTTTATACTTTATGAAGGCGTCAGCGCTACACTGCCACGTTAATTAAAACAATAAAAAGTTTCCTCCAATATAACGGCATTATGAAGGTGCATAAAAATTAATAACGATGGCCGTTATTATGGAACGACTTTTGTGAATAGGTAAAATTTAATAACACATTTTTCCACACATTGTGCGATATACAATCGTTTCATTATAAAACAAATTCACATTCTCACTATTTACGTACTGAATAGATGTTTAAATACGATAGTTAATCGCATAAAACAATTAAAATAACAATTTTATTAATGATTGTCAACGTAAAGCCTTCACAATTCCTGTAATTACAGTTGTAATAATTAAACTGTTTTATTTTTTTATGGTTCTGTAACTTTTTGAACAAAAAACTTGACATTTTACAAAACTACATTTCTATAATAATATATAATATGTACAATATACGTAGCACATATTATACAAATGCTGTATACATGTATATATCTACATAAAAGTTGAAAAAATTTAAATTTTAAAATAAGGTGTATACATTTTTTTAAATTTTTATATTTTTACTACTTAATGTAAAATTATTGTATACTATTATAATGTCAACAGAGGATCATACTAATATCACAGACAGCGTTATCGTCATCAGTATTAATCATAATATAGCTTTATTGGTGAAGTACATTCAATTGGTTGGAAAAACTTCAAGATTGCATTTAAGTACAACAATACATTTTATTTTCACAAAAGTAAAATAAAAAAAAACTTTCTTGAACCTTGACATTGACAAATGTACAATACTATTGTTCTTCTCGTGATATTCCACCGATTATTTACGGTCTACACTATTGGAATAAGTTTACGTGTTTTTTCATTTTTTTGAAGTAATCGTTTTCATTTTTTTTAACTTTGGGGGTGTAAATATCAGTGATTTCAACATTAGTATAATATTATATGAATACAATTATAGTAGGACTGAATGTTTTCGGAAAGATTTTGCTTGCAATTTTGTAAATCAAGATTAC
This sequence comes from Acyrthosiphon pisum, assembly GCF_005508785.2. NCBI lineage: Eukaryota > Metazoa > Arthropoda > Insecta > Hemiptera > Aphididae > Acyrthosiphon > Acyrthosiphon pisum. The sequence continues at coordinate 53,556,905 of NC_042495.1, forward strand.
AATCCAATTTTATGATAATGGTAGACAAGTACGTTTAATGTTACTGTCGAGTCTCAATTAAATTAATTTTTAAGTATAGGCGTTTACGAAGAATAAATTATATTTTATACAAAATAATTAATATTGGTTTCTTATAATATGATTGATTATTTATTAAAATAATAGCACGCAATAAAATATTGTTAAAAATAATTTACGTCGTGTTAATCGTATGTATTAAAAGTTTTATATCCGAGGATAAATAGTGTAAATACTTTCGATATGTTATTGCAAATAGTAAAAAACAAATATTAACTAAAAAGTACATATAAATAATATAATATATGCATAATTTCCGTGATCAGAGGCCAGCAACTCTTCAATCGGTCGGTAGGTTATTTTGCAATATTTTGCTCTTGTTAACTTTGTACTAGAGTATGTGTGTGTGTGTATGTTTGTGTTTTAACGCATTCCACCTAATGCTAATATATTATTTTCGGAAACTTGATAATGGCTTGAGATCCATTTACCTACACCGGGTTTAACGAGCTAAAAATGTATCAGCGCCCGCGATAGTTTTTCCTATTTCTGCGCGATTATATCCCATCTAGGTTAGTTTTTTTTTTTTTGCTTAGTGTGCCTTTTAATAGAGAGCGTATATGTATATATCGGATATTATTTTCTGCTGTTGCTGGATTGCTAGTCTTTTTTTTTTTTTTTTTTGCTATATTTTGCCAACTCGACAACAATTTTTATCGCGCGTAAAACTAAAAAATAAAATAAAGTAATAATAATAATAAATACGATATAATGGTAGTTATTTATTATTAAAATAATGATATCATAATAATATATAAATACAATCATCACAATAGTATTATATTCAATGTATTTAATTTTTTTTTTTTTTTATTGATCATGAAGCCCGGCAACTATGGCCATTAGCTGTTTGTTTTTATTTGTAGAGGAGGAGCTGTAGGTTAGTAAACACAAGTGTTTTGGTTTGGCAATTTTTTTTAGTAGGCACCCGTAGGTATCTGTCATGTCCGGGTGGGAAATGGCGGCACTTCTCTCCGGACTTGCCCGAAGAAAAATGCCGCCCGTGGCCGGATTCGAACAGGCGCCGGTGTGCGTCGCAACCGACGCCTTAATCCACTTGGCCACTCCGTCCCCATATATTTAAATTTGTTTGATCGTATTACACGCAATCGTTATATTTTCAGATATTTGTAATAAATAGCAAAAATAAAATGCATGTGTATAATGAATTATTGTAATAATTAATTGTTAGTGGTATAATAGTAAGTTTATTGGAATTAGACATTTTTTAATTACACGTTAATAATCGTTAATACATTGTACAATGTTTGTTTAATTGTATCACACTTTTATTATTATTTGTTTTATACATAATAACAACAGTTTCACAGCCATTGTGCTTGTAAATTTATATTTATACTAGATGAAGATCTTCGTCCATGTAAAATTTTTAATTTGTGGCAAATACTATATAGTATAATATACGCTTAATAGGTGTAACTCGGGTTGAGAGTATCTCAGTTTTAGTGTACCTCATTTCACAGACAAATCGCGGCATCAGTGTACCTAGCTGTCTGAAATAATTAGACCTAGATGGGCAATCGCAAGTTGGATGGGATTTAGCACTTGGTACGTTTTTTAACGTGGTTTTGCTTACTATCTTAACTTTTCTGACATCTATAAAAACAATCTCTGAGATTTTCGTCAAATTCAATTAAGTAGTTTTTAAGTATATAAGCTATACACACATACATTTGGTTTTGAGATATAGGCTCTTTATTCGATGACTTAAACGTGACAATTCGATGTATGCTTGTACCTGATCTGATTGAGTAACCAATGGCAACTATTTATAAACAAAAAACTAAGAGTATCTACACTACATGCAAATACATCGGTACATGTATATTCTTGTTTTTATTGAATATAGTTGACATAAGAATGTCGATGTCAATTTGGTATTAGATATGAGAAGACGAGGATTAAACTGTAGGTAACTTTTTTTAACACGTGTAAAAAATAAACAAGTTTCAAAGACCGCAATTATTTATTGAGTATACATTTTTTTTTATATTTTTTATTTAAACGACATAATCGTCATTTACAACACTTTTAGTGATGGATAATAAAGGATGGTGTGTACTGAAATATGAAACTTACTCACGAGTTTCAACAACTATGACCAATATATAATAAAGCAAGAGACCACTTTTTTGGATAATGTGTTTTTACCTTAATATTAATCATATAATTAGAATAACAAACATTACAAAAAAAGGGAGTGTTGCGAGTACGTACGGATAAAGTGAAACTTTTTTACAGAGGGTACGAAAAAAAACCGTCACCGACACGTTTCTCTGTATAAAAAAGAATTAATATATCAAAACAAATTCATCAAATTTGGTTTTCCTTGATTGGAATTGAACCTGTCATCGGAGCGTAACTGCCACGTCCTTTTTTATATATACCCTCTGTATAGATTTGTAAAAAATTAGAATTTACAAGTAGAATATATACAAATAATCGTGTGTAATAACTTGTAATATAATATTTGATAAAATTTGCAATTCAATTTGTAAAAATCATAAAAACAAATTTAAGTTATAAATATAAAAAAATTCGAATTAAAATAAATAATTGTGTACCTATTCAATTTTATTTGTCATGTAATCGATCAGATAATTTGGGTACTAACGAATATCGGAAAATCCTTTCTTATTACACATCTAGTTCGTAGGTTTTGTAGTTTTTGAGATGTAGCGATGAATGAATGAGTGAGTGAGTGGTATTTAGATGATATATATACAGGTATAGATTTATAATATTATAAACGAGAATGAATGTTGACTTATGATTCAACAAATATTCGATGTATTAATTTATTTCACGGAACCGATTCTTCACTTAAAGTTTTAATTAAATATTTAATTTAACGGTAAAACCGTTTACTCATTTTAAAACAATACATAATTATTTCACTAAGTATACCTACCTGTAACAATGTTAAGAAGTTTTCTTTGTATTTATTCACGTCTTATTTTTCCTCTTGGTGAAAATATATAAAAATTATTAATAATATGTTACGTGTTTTAACATAATAAACCTTTAGGAAGGTTTTTACAGATTAATCAATATAGGCAACTGTAATTTATATGAACGCATTTTTAGTGGTTCATACAGTTTGGATGAATAAAAACTGACGTATTCAGTATTCACAAAAAAAGTTTTAAATAAACAACATATTATATTTTTTTTAGAAAAATCTACAGTTTATGTCATATCCTTATTGTCTTATTTCATTAATACTGTCAATGGTATGAATTATGTTAATCATTTATAAGTCAATAATTATAATACATTTTGAGTATACCTAAACAAGTTCGATGAATTATAAATGGCATTAAGAATTTTCACATATTATTTATGTTACCATAATGCCTATTTTATTTTGTTATACCTATTATATTAATTGTTTACTTATAAAATACATGAATGCTTTTATTACGATAATAACAATTTCAAAGACAGACTATAAATGTATTATACTTGACTATGATTCGTAATATTATGTTATAATTATACCTATAGTGTTAAGCTTAATCTCACAATATCACAATACTATGATTTCTACGACCACATCACGGTCACCGTATTTCCGACCACAAAGCGATTGAATCGGATTGTGGTGAAACATTACTATAGTGTTAAAATGGTTACCTACCGCCTCTTTCTCTCTCACCCTCTCTCTTTTTTTCTGACTCTTCTCAATCTAAAATTTCCGCGATTCTGCAAATTCAATCTATAATTGATTTCTAAAATCTACTTACTAATTATTAGGTACCTACAACATGATATAGTAAAATGTGCCGCCATCTTATTTAATCACAATGTGTAAAATCGTATTTTTTGTGATTTGATTTTAGAAGGTACCATTAAAAGAACAAAAAAAAATTTTACTCTTTTTTTTTAACAAAATACATTTTAAGGCAGACCACTCTTGGGGTATCACATACCTTGAGAAAGTTTACATAAATGCTGCAGAGAATCTCTCTAAATCTTTATCTTTTCATTACATACAGCCAATTGTTTGTCAACTGAAAATAGTTAATATCACTTTGGAATAGATAACCTTTTACCGTGTCGCCCTCCACTAGAAACACCTCTTCTGGCAATATTGAATTTAATATCAAAAAAATCCTTAAAAAAATCTGTAGCCATGACTTTAGTAACTTCATTGTAAGGAACCTAATAAAATCATTATTCTTATATCATATACATTATGAATAGATTCTTGAAAACACCTAGTAGTTATTTTAATCTTAAAATCCAACAAACCATCACATAATACTGTTTCGTTTAGACACTTTTAGACCTATAAGCCTTTTTTTTCAACCTTTTCTAAAATGTTTGAGAAAATACTCTTAAAAAAATCCACTCCCTCGTTTGCATTAATCATATAAAACACTCGAACATACATCAACTACATAGGGCATTTGATATAATATCTAGTTTATATATATAAAAAAAAACAATGCTCTACTCCAGTTTTCCTACACAGGTCTTTAATCTGGTCTTAATAGGCTAACTTGAAAAGTTTTTACTTGCTCCTTATTTTCTCTTAATTAAATTCTATCCATCAGACCGCTACTTTACTTTCCGTTTAAAAACCACATACTAAACTATATCATAAATTTAATAATATGTGTATAATTCGATATAATATAATATAAAGACAACATTCCTCAATGAAGTGACATTAGAATACTAATACTTTTCAGACGTTTTTATTAATTTAGTTGTGACTCTCCTTGGTAGGTATTTGACTAACAAAATTCTTCATAATTACCTAAAAATTCATATAATGAATTAGTTTAATCATATTATTCTTAACTCCATACAAATTTAAACTTACATAGAAAGCTATTAATCTCAAAAAAACTATCCCACATTTTACTCGCTGAATAATAATTTAACCGAGTTCCTGATCAAATAGCTATACAATTTTAATTTGCCATTTTACACCATTACGTTATAAAATTCGCTTATTCTAAACGGTAATACAGATAATAAATACATCAAATGAATAATAATAAAATTTTTTTATGAACTAAATTAATTATTTTTAAGTGATATATAAATATCAACTAACATGTTTTATGGTATGACCAGTATGTTATATTATGTCATACATAATAATATAACCTTAAAAATATTTAGTTTAAATTGTGAGTTGTATAACATTACTAGATAACATAGTAATGTTATACAACGTGTTCAAACACAGCGTTTGGAAGCTAAAAGTTCAAACCTTGAATACCCCGTTTATACTCGGGTCTGTCCGTTTAACGATGCACTAAGTTGAAATAATATTATTATAAATATGTTTTCCGCAACATAGAATTTTCACTCGCAGGCATTTGCATCGGTTTGAAGAGTCGAATCAACTTACTATACATAAATCAATTACATAAATTGCACAAATTGTATTGTGTGTTTATTACATAATATTATTATCGAGACGTTCGTCAGAATTAAAATATTTTTTGAGAACAATTCGAATTTTAGACCCTATGCACGGGCTGGTCAGCAGTTCAGTTTGAGATTCTTATTTTATAATAATAACTATAATAAGTCATAAAATATCTAGCGCACATGCATCACACACAGACCGCAGCAACTCAAGTAAAAACAAATATTATTTTATAATATTTTTCGTAAAACCTTGCCTGCAGTTACCACGTCACCTGCACCACCATTAAACACGCAAACACGAAATTCTAAGGGTATAATATAATATATGTGTATGTATCATAGATCTTAAAATAATATGCTAATATATGGGTTTAGTTTATTAATCAATGTATACGCAGCGCGTATAAATTGTTATTAATTTTTTTTCGATCTCACAATGATATATTTTGTTTTTTAATGTGCAGGTGATTAAAACGATATGATTTATTTCAATTTTTAATAACGCCGATACCACCGTAATCCCATAGTTATATTGGTTATTCATAAGTAATAAGTATACTATAACGTATCTCATGGAAAATAACTGTCATATACTTCGTTAGATGTTACCTTGTGTTTCATATAGTTAAAAACTTAAAAATTCCTGTAATTTTAGGGCGAATAACATTTTCTGATTTTCAGTTAATTTTCAGTAAATTAATGGAATTAGGCATACATAATGCACATCACAGCCTTACTTAAAGGAAATAGATACATCGTCGGAATTTTATTTTAAGTAATAACATTGTATAAATGTTGTCTAGATTTGATAAAAAAATAAAATATAATAAAATAATAGTGTATAAGTACATTATAATATAGGTACAGTTTTATGTGGTTTGTATCTTTTATTCAGTTTCAATAATAATTATTGTTTGCAAATTTAATTTCGTAGATAAATCATTCTCGATAAAACTACCTAATCGGTTTTGATTTGAAAGCTTGTAGTTTTTTTTTATTTCCTGCGAATTTTTGCTCTTCATCAGCATGTCAGCACAGGTGACAAGTCTTCAGATTAAACGACCTTTACTGCCGATGGACAACCCGGAAGACTACCGTTAAAAAGTTACATTTCGAAGAGAATCAAAAAATAAATTAATAGGATTCGCTTTCTTTTCGCTCTCAGATTTACTGGCTTTAAGATCCAGGACATTCTGTATTTATTAAAGGATACGCAGTTATATAGTAATAATATGTAGCTCTCGCGCTTCTGCAATCAAACTACCTAATTATGTATATTGATAAATCAATAGTAATTACAAACATTTTCAAGTCATCTAAGCCTCATATATCTACCTAACCCATTACCATAGGCATAATAAGCTCCATTTCGACAGCATGTACATTTTCGATTTTTCCAATTTTGATATATACAATATTTTGCGGATAATTTGTGTAATTTTGAGGACTAATTTTAAATTTTTGCGGTCAAATAGTTTTTTTAGCAAATCATAAAAAACAGATGACATGCTGGTGAAATGGTTTGAAAAATTAAAAAATTAACTTTCTCTACTTTTTATCATACCGTTATTTTGCGGATAAATCGCGCGATTTTGCGGACTTATTTTCAATTTTTGCGGACAAATAGTTTTTTATCAAACTAAAAAAACTGCAAAAAATTAAAAAAAACGATTTACTTCACTTTTTAGTATACCACCATTTTACGGATAAATCGCGCAATTTTGCCAACTAATTTTCATTTTTTGCGGGCAAATAGTTTTTTAACAAACTAAAAAAAACTTTGTAAAAAATCGAAAAACGACTTACTTCACTTTTTTAGTATACCACCATTTTGCGGATAAATCGCGCGATTTTGCGGATTAATTTTTAATTTTTGCGGACAAATAGTTTTTTAGCAAACTAAAAAATTGCAAATAATTAAAAATGACTTACTTCACTTTTTAGTTAGCTATTTTCTATTTTAGTTCTAGCTATTTTTAATGATGTTTAATTTTAAATGTAAAAATAAAAGGCTATAGAGGATTAAAATGGTGGTAAAAATTATGATAGTATAATAAAAAGTGAAATAGGATTTTTTTAAAGTTTTTTTAGTTTGCTAAAAAACTATTTGTCCGCAAAAATTAAAAAGAAGTCCGCAAAATCGCGCGATTTATCCGCAAAATGGTGGTATACTAAAAAAGTGAAGTAAGTCGTTTTTCGATTTTTTACAAAGTTTTTTTAGTTTGCTAAAAAACTATTTGTCCGCAAAAATTGAAAATTAATCCGCAAAATCGCGCGATTTATCCGCAAAATGGTGGTATACTAAAAAGTGAAGTAAGTCGTTTTTTAATTTTTTGCAAAGTTTTTTTTAGTTTGCTAAAAAACTATTTGTCCGCAAAAAATGAAAATAAGTCCGCAAAATCGCGCGATTTATCCGCAAAATAACGGTATGATAAAAAGTAGAGAAAATTAATTTTTTAATTTTTCGAACCATTTCACCAGCATATCATCTGTTTTTATGATTTGCTAAAAAACTATTTGTCCGCAAAAATTGAAAATTAGTCCGCAAAATTACACAAATTATCAGCAATATTGTACATATCAAAATTGGAAAAATCGAAAATGTACATGCTGTCGAAATGGAGCTGGTATAATATTCTTGTTACACAAACTTATACTTATAACTAAAGAACTATACTCGTTCAAATTTTGATTTCGAAACATCTATATTCCCACAAAAATATCTGGTGAATAATTAAAATTTAAGAGGAGGGTTCCTATTTGAAAAACAGAAGTTTGTATTGTCAGAAACGTATTTAGCCTATCGTTGAATAACAACTTAAAAAAATAATATAATATGATATGTATGCGTGAAATTTTGATAAATTGCAGTCACTGTATTATACATGACATTAAGGGGGGTGTTCCGAAACCCACAGGCCCTGATCTCACGAAGCACCATTTATCTGTCGCCCCAAACACGTATTTGTGTACAGTACAACATGTTTTGGGTCAAGGAAACTTTGAGGTGAGCACCCTCCAAATGTATTTATAATAATTATTATGTACTGCGATAAACTCATTATCTGGTCGTAGGCCGTGAGCTTACTCGAAGTCACGTAGTAACCGCGTGGCTTATTCTGTGGTGCAAACCGATATAACTTACGGCCCTACACGAAAACGGTTGGCCGGTGCAACCGTAGCCAAAATTGTTTATATTTTGACAAGCGTTGAGTTTAGAAAAAATTGGTTTCGGAGTCCTAGATTTATTATTATAGTAGATATGTACTAACAAATAATAGGTGTACATGACCCATAATGCATTTATGTCGTTGCAGTACACAAATACTAATATTTCCATTACAAATACCTATATGCACTCAAAATATATCATCATAATGTTTTTACACAATAGATGATTTAATACGCTAGTACTAAAGTATTTTTAGCTTTTTATCGATGATGAAAAATACATTTTTAAGATGTTACATTCTATCTGCCTGAATGTAGCTTAATTATATTTCCTTGGTAATGCTTTGAGAAGGTATATTAATGAATTTGTTTGAATAATGGAAGCTCTACATGTGTGATGAAATGGGTACCTACGGAAAGCGTCACTTTGATTCTATTTGAAAATTATACGTCTAAGCCACACTATCGCTATAGGTTAGGTTAGACATCTTGGGCTATAAATGCATGACGTTCATACGAGGTACTAGTTATGTATAAAATCAAAGGGAATATAATATTTGGTTTTCGTTCATACTTAATACCTAATAATACTGAAATATTTAGGGTTTAAGTCAATAAAATATTCATAGAATAGTAGATCCATATAAAATGAATAATTTTAAATTAAATGATTTATTAATTTAAAAAAAAAATGGTTTTAGTTGAATACGTGCAGATTTTTTAGGTATAGAAATTATTTATCTATTATTGCATTGTCATTTATTAATTTAAAAATATTTTTTTATGTACCTATAATTACAAAAATAATTTAAGAAAAATGAATTGATAAAATATTTATAGATGAATATGAAATTATTATACTGTAAAAATTTTTAAATATTTCAAATGTATATTGTAAACTTAAAAATTTTAAATTTTAAATAAATATATTGTAAAGTGTGTCAATATTGAATAAACATTACCTATACTGTCAATTATATTCTTCTTAAGCCATATACTGGATACTTATATCTTTTTACTATTTTCTATTCATATTTTACAATAATGGTGTACCTAAACATGATTACACTATTAATAGTCAAGTCAAACAAATAGTATTACGAATTATTAAAAAAAAAAATGGTAATAAGTAGGTACTGATAATAACTTATAAGACGTATGCCTACATTATAATAAATAGACTGCAAATTTTAACTACAAAGTACAAGGTCCTCACCTCCCCCTCCCCTCCCCCCCAGACCTCTTCAACAGACCATAATTACTATAGGTAAGTAACTAATATAAATCATTTATAATCCAACCATAAAAAAATTAATAACATTCCTTTAATAACCATTACTTTCATATTTTTAGGAACGACAACTAGAACATTATATAATTTGTAATATATTGTTTGGTCAGAAATAATTTTTGAGAAGCCCCCCCCCCTAAAAAAAAAATTTACCCCTGGATCCACCACTGACACGAGACGATGTTACCCACTCATCTACCCTGACTGTGGGGCTTATAGGACGTTATTGTGACTAACACAGACGATAACATTTATTAATTGGATACTATATTGGCTATAGGGTCGTCGCAGTCTTACCTAACGAATAGCGCTGTGGAATGACTTGTTTAAGTACATAGGTACATATTACAATATATAAGTATATAATACCTCGGCGTTATCTAATTATGACGTCAATAAAGTATAGCAACAATGTTCACTATGTTATACGATACCAGTTATCGGGATTTCGTTTCTATTATTTTTGTTTTCGGTGGATTTCTCTATGGCAACCGGCCCACGGCCGAGTCACTCATGCGAATTTTACACGTCGACATCATAATATATTATATTATTTTCACATTTATAATATGTTTATACATAGAGTGTTTTAGTTGTAGGTACTCGGACATTGCGCCGCACCGATGGAAGTCTTGTTGACGTCATAGAAATGTGTATCTAGCATGTAGTCTGTTCGATTGGATTCGTACGGTGTATAGATTGCGCAAATAATAAATAGGTAGCTAATAATAGTATATATTATTATAACCTGCCAGAAATCGATCCGAAGTTGTTGGTCGAATCGCAACACGGTGACCGGTACGACGACGATACAACATAACTGACATAGTTTTGGACAAACCAATAGATTATACGGAGAAGTCGTCATATTATTATCGTGACTACAATACTTATCAATCCCAAACTCAAACGCAATTCCAAACGAAAAGCCTTTTTTTTTTTTAAAATGTTTTGCATTCCAAAAAATAATACAAAAACTATTTGTTCATGAAATCGTGGTATTTATGTAATGTAGAAAATACACACGTTCGTAGTATTTGGAGTCCAAATGTTTTGACCATAATAATGTATCAAATATAAATAATTGCTCAAATACACAATGTTGATTCTGAGAAAATAAATATGGAATATTATACACTATAATATTGTAGTTACAATACTTATAGCCTAACTATTCAAACTATTATTCTATTCTGTTCGGCCGTAAGTGCCGCAAATTAGTATCTTACTATATTATCATTGTGTGTTATTTAAATCCATGTATTATACAGCAACTTACCTACCAGAAACCGTGTTTTTTTTTTATTTTTGTATACACACCCACACACATACACACATTCATACTCAAATACACATAATTACACAACACACACTACATAGCCGACAGTAATTGCTAGGCGATCCCGACCACTACTGTTCGAGCTATTACATCATTACACACCCAGCTTGTTCTCCATATTTCTAGGACTTAGGTGTTAGTGGTGTAAAGACCCTAAGTTGGTGTCCGAGCGCACGTATTATTATTGTACGCTCCCGGCCCGCACAGTTACCCTATTTATATATCAACGGACTATGAAAATAACTATGACAGATACAAAGCCGATAATAAATAAATCAATTAAAAAAAAAAAATAGAAAGTAGGATTTAATGTTGTAGATGTAAATTACCATGATTATGTTTTAATAATATTATAATAAAGAAAGAACTAATAATATTGAAAGACACATTTATTTATAATAGTATTATGTATAAATTAAAACCATACGTCTTACTAATTACATTTATACTCAATCGACTTTTCTCTTTTTAAATAAAATGAGATACCTAATGCATTTTCTATGTTAATTTTGCAAATAACTGTGATTATTTAAGAAGTAACTGTCTGTGTATAATACTTGAGTACTCGCAACATTTTTCCTTTAAAAATTCATAAGGTAAAATGGGTAAATCAATTTTAATGTACCTATTAATAAAAAGTAATTTGTAAAAACAATAATTGAATTTTTAACTTTTGTGAGTGAAAGTTGGTTTACGAGCATCACCTCTAATTAAATCTTTAATACGAGTTTTTAAATTTGAAAAACTTGACAACATTTATAAAACGATTTACGAACAATTAACATTTTGGGATTAGGTAGATACTGTAATTTGTTAAGCGTGGCAAAATATAGGTATTATAATATTTTGTTTTAGCAAAACATAATATATTTTAATCTCTCAGGTGATGGATTATGTTAAATGTATTCGCAACGTATTTTGAGTTTATGTCATCACGAGTGCAACATGGTGTTTGGGGGGTGTGCACCCATTGAATTTGTGAGATTTAGACAAATACAAATTCCCACCAAGACAAAACCCTATATTCGCCACTGAATTAATAAAAAAATATTATAATTTCGATTATAAATACATTTTCAAGTAGGTATTATTTTTTTGCTCAAAACAGATTCGTTATATATTAAATTAAGATTTATTTTGAAACACTGTAATAAACCAAATATAATTATAATCGATAATTATTGTACATGATAATGTTGTAAGCTATTAAGTATTGACCACTTCGCCCATCGACTATTTATACCCATCGAATGTTATTTTATACCAAAATCCACTTTTTTTTTTATTACTATTATTATTTATTAGAGTCTTAAATACTAAGGTTATTGGCTTAAAATATTTACGTAATATATAAGTTTACATCATGAGTCTAAAATATGACATTATGACATTTTACAATATAAATATTAAACTATTATTACGCGTTTGTATTATTATATTAGGTACCTACAAGTTGAAAAAAAAAGGAAAAATTAGATAGAATCATATAATTTAGTAATTTAATATTTTTTAGAATTGTATGATGTTGTTGATATTTTCTAGGGCAGTTCCCAAAGCTTCATATACCTATTTGTATTCATGTATATTTAAGATTGTTCTGCATAGTTGCGACTTCTAGAGTAGCAAATGTTTCACGGTTAGAGATTCCACCCAATAGTTAAGCATTTATCTATTTCTTCTTGTCTCATAAGGTAGCCCTTGTGTTAGCCATGTATATTTCCTATGCATACAGTGGTGGTTCCAGAAGGGGGGGTCTAGGGGTCACCCCCTCCCCAAGTCCCAAAACTCGTATTTATAAATAGAAGACTTGAATTTGTATTGTAAAAATTGTTGTTTTGTATTTTTTATTATAAGTTTTGTAAAAATTATAATTATTAGCCCCCCCCCCACGCCCCCCCACGACCAAATCTCTGGAACCACCCCTGTATGAACCAGAGCCTGTTGATTATGAAATCGTAACGTATTTTGGTAAGAAATGTTGGCCAAGGGTGTATTGAATGTTTTATACCTAGAATTTATAATGGACTATACTCTATAATCATTGTCTTTGTTATGCATTTGAAATACCTACTCATAGTATTATATGTATAATATCACAGTTTAGTTAGTTCACACTCATGTCGTTGGACTGTAGAATATTATGATAGTTCAATAGGTAATATTTTAATGGTATTAATGACTTAGGTACGTGGTATATTATTTAGCTATTATTTTATCGTTTTAATACTATGACGATAATAGGTGACGTTGTTGGTTCAGCGTGACTTTTTCACGTGTTATACATGACTTGCAACTTGCAGCATTTACATATTATTACTGTTGGGCAATCATGAACAATCTAAGTGGGAGATATCCGTGAGCCACATAATATACATAGTATAGCCGAACTAGTTTTGCATATTTTTGACATTTACGATACTATATATGAACATTTAAGATTTTATGCACCGCATAGAGTATTTACTTTTTCATATAAAAATAATCTAATCTGGAAAATATATAATATTAATCATATCAATAATTGTTTAAATAATTTCTACTTAAGTACATTTTTTAAATTATAGGATGATGCCAATTCAAAAACATCTACGTAGCCTGACATCAATTGTTATGTTGAATTTTGATACGTATATAGGTGCATTTAAATACATTTAATTTATAAAGAGGTTCTAAAGTAACAATTTATATTGTATTTTTTTTTTATTTCCATTTAAGTTGTTTTTAAAAATTGAAACTTATTTTACAACAACGGGTAAAACAATTTTTACCCGTGCCTGGCATTTAATTTTAGCGCACGTCATTCAAAGGGCTTATTTTCGTGTTACATATTAAGTACAAATACATATTTTACCGCCACTTTCCCAAACACCGAAAACATGTACCGTATACCCGTGTAATTAAAAATATCAAATCAAAACCTATGGGATGACTTACTATTTACGAGACTTTTTGACTGCTAGTATGACGTGACGACAAAGTGTGACGGGTGAGAGAAGTGATTTCTTTCGACGCTCGTGGAAAGTAATTGAATATTCCTTCGTTCTCGGCGTCGGAAAATAACTGAGGAATTTTGTTGTAAAGCTATATATACACTCGAATGTTGCTGTGGGTAAAGACTCCACTCTTCCGAATATATCTCATCCACTGACAAAATATTTTTCAATTAGACAAATGAGAAAAAAACAGTACACCGGTATTCGAACGATTCCTGTACGGTTTTTTTTATCATTATTTTTTTTTCTATTGACGGACTCGTTAAATATAATTGTATTGACATTTTATAGTGAGACTATATATTATATTCGCGTGAATAAAAAAAAAAATGAAATTCTGAGTAATCCACGTGGCACTTTTTACTTATCAGAACAAGTGTTCGTTTTAAAAATTCTGGTTTTTTATTGCATTATTGTTATTTATGAGCTTTTTCGACAAAATAAAAATCGTGTTACATATTTGCGCATTTCATACTTTTTACAGGGGAGAGTTATGTGTTAAATATTAATTCCAAACCATAATAATAGTTGACATTGACGGGATTTTTCACATGTTTTTTTATTTCTATTATTTTTATTATTTTTATTATTTGTATGATGATATTATAATTATTTATTTTTGCATATTATACATGTGTACATAACCGTGAAATCAGTTATCTTAAAATAATTTTAACCATCATCATTTTTAGTCTCTAGAATATGATCACATTGGTCCAACAGCTAATTCTATTTACCACCCGTAAAATTATATTAAGTTGTAAAATTATAACCAATCGGTAAACTACTTTGACAGAGTGCCCCTGCAGGTTGATTTGTTCTATAAAATCTGATCATTTTTAAAACTTTAACATACATTAGGTACCTAATTGAATCTCAATATATAAGACATCGCCGAAAGCAAAAATGTACCTAACCCAACCTTACTACGAGCCAATAAATATCAGAATACTATATGATATGTCTTTGCGTACAAGGCCGTAGTCAGCAAACGATTTTTTTTGTGGGGGAGGAGTTACAGTATAAATATGTTTTTTGACTTGCAAATTTTAAAATTGCATATGTAACTCGTTAACTTCGAGGGTGGTCTGAACCCTAACCCCCTTCACACGGATACAGCTTTGTTTGCATATAATATTTACTGGAGAGGTGGGGTGAAAAATGACGAAGGGTAGGTATTGAAATACTAATAAGACACCAGCTGAAGACCATCTAGGTCGCTGTATTTATTTCCAAGACTAATAAAGTTATTCGAATGTTTCAATATTTATGACCTGACTTAACCATTACATAAATAATATACAGTCGTTTGAAACGCGTATCAACGTATACTAATAATGCGTACCGCACTCACTTATTACGTAATTATTAGGACAACATCACTATACACACTAATCGTTTGAAATGTATACCGTGTACTAGCATAATACACTAATGCATTTGTATAAAATATGCACTAATCTCGGATAATGTTAATAAGCTACTGAATATATTACTATAGTTTAACGCGCATACCTACCTTGGTTTCAAGACGAATTCGGGTAGATAACACGTGCCATTTATCATAAGAATTGTCATCATAACAGTATTATTATAGTGTTGTGTGTTATA
Source organism: Acyrthosiphon pisum (assembly GCF_005508785.2). NCBI lineage: Eukaryota > Metazoa > Arthropoda > Insecta > Hemiptera > Aphididae > Acyrthosiphon > Acyrthosiphon pisum. The sequence continues at coordinate 53,572,800 of NC_042495.1, forward strand.
ACTTTTAAGTCTATATACAGAAAATTATTTCAACCATACTCCACACTATTATAATGAGTAGGTACCTGACTATATACGTTTATTATAATAATAATTGTGTCCCGCAGTGTTCAATGGCCTAATATTCTCGCTTGAAATAAGTGCACACAATATTTTTGGTTTTAATGTTTAGTATTAATTATTGTAAATCGAATATAATATTAATATGTGAATTATGTGTACTGAAGTGTAATCCATTGCTCTTTTCCATGCCACATTGTGGTCCATCGAATATCCTAAAAGCCATCCACTATATGCAGTTTTAGTTTTATTCGAGTTAATGCCCAGTTCTGATAACTTTTACAATTTGTATAGGTCTATTAATTTAATGGCCTGCGTAAAAAACTCATGTTTTTTTTTTTACTATGAAAAACGAATATCAATTACATTTTGTATATTATAAAATACAATGATCAATCGATTGTCTATACCTACTGAAAAATCATTCGAATAGAATTAATTTTTGTAACTCGCGCTAGATATAATATCGTCTTAACTATAAACTGCATTTTTAAACATTCTGCAGCACATACAGGCGTACTATTGATATACAATATTATATTAGTAGATCGTACTTTGAGTGTCGTATTAGTGTAACGGTCGTCCGCAGACGGTTTCTCTGTTCTAATTACAATAGGTCCGAAACACTGGACCGTGTATACACACCGATTGTGGCGTAAGTAGTATGTACATTCGGACAGCTGATTGTGGGTAATACAAAAGTCGGAGTTGACGATTGTACAAGCTTCCTGGCGGCCGGTGCTAGTGGTGATGAGGGGCATCGACAAATTGCTCGTCGTAGGGCACGCGTTATTGTTAACCAACTATGGAGGCGGCCAAGTCCATTTGTAATTTTTTTTCTGCCGGAAGAGCTTCGGCCGCGCACTACAAATGACCGGTGCAAATTGTTCCGCTGAAAGGAAAATGTATATATATAAATCGTGTGCACGCCGTTTTCCCGGGCCGTCCACTGCAGGGTCGGCACTATACCGCTGCCAGTTGATTAGGTTCATTGGTCCACGATCGCGCAACAATGATTTTCCATCCGAACGGTACACGAATGTTGTCGAGTATATATATAATATGTATGTATATATATATATTATATATATAAAGTGATAGAGAGAAAGAACGGCTGCAGAACATTGTTCGAAACATGGTAAATACCGCGGGTGCGGTGGTTGGTGATATATATATATAATAGGTATATATGGTTATAAAAGGTATAGTGGCATTCATCGTCATCGTCGTCGTCGTCGTCGCCATCGTCGCTGTGGTTACGGTGGGGAAGTGCAGCGGTGAGGTTGATAGCGTGCTAGTATAGTGTTGGTGGTGACGGTATAGCATGGAAGTTGGCTTTGTGGAAATAATATGTATATAATAGCTCCGGTCCAAGATATGGCCGGAAAGGGAAGCCGTGCGGACACACAATAGTCGAACAATTGTCGTGTCTACGGCGGCCCCCACCCACACAACCCTCGTACTCGTAACCGTCATCCCCTAAATCCACTAGTCGTGCACCACCACCCTGTCTGCCACCGACACTTGGGTCCACCGCATCGATTTCCGTCGGTTTTTGGCGTTGTCGGATGATGATAATAGGAGAGACGCGTGCGTTTATTATTTACGACCAACGGGCTCATTTGTCGTTTACGCGTGTCCTTGTAATAATATATCGTCATCCCAAATTAATAATTACACCATAATATTATAATAGGTGTAGGTACGCATAATAATAATAATAATATTACATTTAATAATAACTTTGCGATCTAATAATATTGATTAATGGTTTTTGTGCTATTTTGTTTCAGTTCCGCCAAATGATCCGGAGGTGTTTGACAGGTTGGGAAGGCGGTTGAACATGACGGTCGGTCCACTCGACGAGGGCGACGGCATTGCTCTCATTTGTCGCGTCATGGGCGGTAAGTGATTGTTTACCCCACCCGTAGTTGAAGACTAAAACAGTAAAACATCGTGCACGACAGTTAAAAAAATATTTGATATTATTATGCAGGTTGAACTTGAATAATAATAGTAATATAAACTGCACGCGTGTCGACAATTATTATAGTCAGTAGCATTATTGTCGTCTAAAAACGATTCCATGGTATACAAATATAATCACTGCTGGGTAAAAATCAACGTATACATAGTATATAGTATAAGACAGCTCGGAATTTCAGATATAGCTGGATTAGCTGTGTTGTTTACCTAATTTTTGATTTTGCTACAATATAAATACGCCGAGAGATGGATGATAATAATAATCGGAAAGAAATTCCCCCGTTGTAGGTATGTACCTACATGAAAAAGTTTAAATATTTCGTCGCCGATGACGCAACCGATGCAGTATTGTTTCGCTTTCGTTTTTATTTTTTTCTATCTATATACCAACGACGCGACGTATCGAATAAACAACTTTCGAGTGAACTTGAAAATTAATTTGAACTCTGGTTTCGTGAATGAGATACAGATTCCCTATAAAATTGATTCGTTTATACGTTAAGATTAATTAAATTAAATACAATATAACTATCAAAATATGAAGGATTCGAAAAACAAATTGTTGTGTAAAAGTGTGAACGAATAATGATAAATTGAGTGGATATCCTTCGTTAGTTGTCATTTTAAAGTTACGGTTATTAATACTTTATGATATATCTGTTGGCAGTGTCAGCTGTTTATGTATTTAAATTCGTTAGTTACATATTTTATCGGTTATAAGTATCTACTTATATTAACTGGCAAAACTTGTCGAATTTCCGATGAGTATATGTTTTTGAGATGACTCGAGATATACATTTAAATGTTTGTAAAAATAACTATGGAAAAAACTTATTGTATGCACTAATTATGTTTAGAAAATACTATTATTGAAGTATATTTCAATGACTACTAAAATTATTAGTATTTGACTTATTTGGATAGTTGATAATTATTTATAACTGATAAGACGTGATATTCTCCAATGCATAGCTTAAAATATTGAGCACATTATTATTATAGGTACCAAAGTATAGTTTATAATGAAAAACATCAAACCTACCACTGTCTCTATCCTGTTCATTGCGCTTTTGGAAAAATAACATTTTCACCCCCTATATAATATAATTAATAAGTTTCACATATCCTCAATAGTTATTTTTCTGAATTGTTCATGAATTTTGTATGTAAATAGTGCATACAAGATTCGAATAGTATAAGTTTTCAAATTTTTCTATTAGGAATTAAGGGTTGGTTTTGTGCCCTAAACATTTCTACGCCCTTGGAGATCGACCATGTCACCAACATAATATATAACTACTGCAGAGTTTCTATACTATATATCATTGAATTTTCTCTATAATTATATATCTACAAACATGGTCATGTGAAATTCACGGTAGTGAATTATACGACTCTTAATACAACTATCTATATATTTAAACTTAAAGCTGTTCGCCAACAATTAGGAACTTACTGAAGTTATGAACCTGACAACTATATCTATAGTTGGTATACCTACGGTTATATACCTACTCAATTACTATATACATTCACTGAATATTTAACACTATAAATACACACTGCACTAATAAATTAATGAAATAAGTCGTTAGCTTTACTCGTTTTCTATATTATTGCTTCTGATCAATGAACATATTGACGTTGAATACAAGATAGGTATTCTATTTAGTACATACTTATTATAATATGTTATTAATTTAGAATTGGGTTTTCAAAAATTCAAAATGAAATTTTTTGGACGATAAACCGATTTATATATTAGTTTCGTATATTATATTAAATAGTCAGGGAATAATCAATATAGTAAATCTTTATAATATTGTATTAAGTATACTATTTTTAAATTATCACCAGACAAGGGTAAGTTTTTGAAATAGTTGACATATTAATAAATAATAATTGCATCAGGAAAATATCGAATTGGAAATATAGGCAAATTTATATACAGTATAGTTTCCAATATTAAAGTTATGTTTATGAATTATGGATGAGTCACCCTATTTGCCCATGTTTCGTCGTATTTGAAGAGTATATATAATATATTAGATTTTAGACTCACGCCATTTTACCTTAACAAATGATTGTTTGCTAGTACAGAATCAAAATTATAAGTTAAGAAAAAAATAAATATTATTTTTCTTTACCGATATTTAAGAAAATGATCATCGGTATTCGTTAATTAACTTTTGGATAGTATCTATATATATTTTCAATGAAATGATAAAAGTTTATTTGAATTTCACTCGACCACCAATACATTTTTATGAGTAAAACCAATTTAAAATTACTTAAATCTAAATAAAAAAATAATAATGACCATCAATCACCGTGCATATTGCACAGTATCTATTAAATAATAATATGATAATATTATATTTTGAATATACCGTGAAACACTAACAGCTATTTATTGATTTTTTTTCTTAACAAATATTTATATTATATTAAAAGGCACTGTGGCAATATAAATCGCACGAATCATATCATTCTCATTTAAATAACTGCGCTCATTTAAAATAAATATGATTTAATCATTCAAAAGTAATAAATTGTTAATAATAATAAATTCATTGCAAAAATAAATTATACAATACCCAGAATAATAATATGAACTATAAAAACTAAAAATGTTTCATTATGATGTAATATGTTCGAAACCTAATAAAGTGATAAATATTACGATATTATAGCTATGGGTATTATATAATATTTTAATTTTCACATTACTCAGAGAAGCACAATATACATATTATATAATATATAGATTTTAGGTGTATACTATACATAATACATACATATAGATTATAGGGAAAATAATATAAATTAAACACAGTTACGATATTCACGTGGACACATTATATTTACACATATGTATGGTATTATTGTTCTAAAGCAATTAAATAATTTTAATTGTATTGAGGTTATTATTGATTCATAAATATATTGCATATAATTTATATTTGTTCAGATTTTTCATTTGGAAAACAACAGTGCAGGTAAAGTAAGGGAGGTTGATAATATAGGTTAGTATTATTATGTTTTCTTCTTTCTTATATTATTTCCTATTAGGTTTTGTTATACGAAAAGTTTGGGACCTCCACCCGTCTAAGTGATCGATTAGTCGTAGACGGTACACGTAGGTTTATTTTTAGTATTTTTTTTATTCCTGGTCCGCAGACGTTTACCGAGAGATTAATGTAATGTGAAAACCCGGTGTAAAGTTTGTTGTGTTCTGTTGTAATGAAAAATCAAGAGCTCGTGTGTGCTCTTCCGAAATACGTTGCCGCTTTGTGAAAATAAAAAGTAAATCCAATTAGAATAAACCGATACTTGGCTCTTTGTTGTTTTCTTTTTTCTTTTGATTTTTTTTTATGACAATTTAACTACTAGGTATATAATATTGTAAACCATGACTTTGGTTCCTACATATGAGATATTTTTAATTGGTTTGAACTCAATATGCCTCCTTATCATCATCATTGTTTTTATAAATATTCTTAAAAAAAATATATAAAAAACAATAGACTAAACTTTCTAAATTTATCACCTTCAATTTAACTTAAACCCCTCTCAAGACTGTTTCATCCAAAACACCCCCGGAAAAACGGGAAAGATGCCTAAACTGGAATTGGTCCAGAGACCCACTCATGTAAATTAAATTGATTCAATTAGGGTGTCTCAACTGTGAGATTTCTCACTCAATTATATTAATTTTATTTCTATCATTGAAATTGTTTCTTTAAATATATTTATAATTATTGCATTTATACGATTATGATGTTCATAAAGAAAGTTATATTAAAAATGTCTCATAGGCAAAAAATATTCAATCATAGCAATATTATTTATTCAACTTAATACAAGAACATAATTGTAAATAATTTAGTGATTTAATTAAAATGTATATGTATCTTACATACTTACATATTCAGCTACATTATGCAGTAGAAATCATTGATTTAGATTGATCTTCTGTGAAATACCTCAATCGGTATAAATACATAATTATTATGTATTTATACCGATTGGGGTTAGGTTATTATTTTATAAATCACGTATTAGAAATACATATCTAAGATTGCAAATGAATTTCAATCAAATAAAAGCGTTGTTCACTCCGTCTCCCGCAGGAGTGTAAAATTAGATCAGTTTTCGATGTAGCTCTAGAAATCAAAACAATTTCATTATTTATGAATAATGATAGCATTGATTTATTTGTTGGTCACAAAGTTCTTTAAGCATACGAACATAATAATAATAATAATATGTACCACCTATATTGTTTATATAATTACTCAAATTAAAAATTATTTTAATAGGTGCAGATAAATGTGTACTGATAGAATAAACAAAAATAGATGTTAAGAAAGACTCGCAAATTATATTTTAGGTTATTATTTTGTTGTTTATCATCTTATATATAATCACTAAAATGATAAAGTTCCAAGATATAATAATAGGTCCTTATATTATAAACTCGGTATTTTATAACGCGTATACCTATTTATATTCTTTAGAATAAATTGTTAATGCTATTATTTTTTTCCGATTAAACAAATTTTCTTGGTAAATTATTAACATCATGATAATTACAAATAACTGTAAATTATTTAATTACTTTAATTGTGCAAGACTTAAGAGACTCCCACCGGTCTTAAATGGTAATTCCCTTCAAGAGGATATTAAACGTTCCTAAGATTGTCTCAAGGAATCGTGTACTATAATAAAGGAATAAGATAACAATATCATGTCAGATAAGTGTATCGTTTACATCAACATAATATACTGTAATAAATCTTTTTTAATTCCGACAATTATATGCTGGCGCTACTCAAGGATAATAATTTTAATTTGTACATAATCTTAAAGAGCGGTTCTTGAAGAATTTAATTGAATAACAATTTTAGAATCTATGGATTTTAAGCAAATTATCATAAATTAATTTGTTGCACCATTCGAGAGGTCAACATTTGAAATTCTGAAAAGTTTTCAATAGCGCAGTGAAAAACAAAACAAAAATTAATGAAAAACGGTAATTTTTACCCAAGATACTTGACATTTACACCATAGGTATGTTTATTTTATCAATTCCTATACTTGATAAATTTTTTAAAATGTAATCCTCATTTTGAGCTATTTACGAACCTTTTTAATTTGCTTAGTTTTTGTTTTTCTATAAATGTCAATAAAATTGTATTTGTTGGTCAAAACGCGTGAAAAATTTAATTAAAGGCTTCAGATATATTTTTACAATATCAGTTGAAAAATATTAAAAATGTATGGACACAAATTTTTTTTATAAGCATTTAAAGTTTGAATTTTGACAAAATTCATCAAATTTTAAATTTAGAAATTACTTTATAGTTAAAAATGTTAAAAATGTTCAAATTTTATAGCTAAGGATTGAACATTAAAAACAAAGTTATTATTTTATTCACAATAATATCATCGATTAATATACTTAGTAATATCATTGGCTGACTGAACGTCTTCGCTCAGAATCGTTTTTCTTATACATTGATAATATATCATTGAATTCAAATTTAACACAATCCCTTACAGTGACTCACTTGTAACCTATTGTACAGCAGAGCAACATGCACTTGTTTTTTATATTAAAATACTTATAAATAATAGGGTATTACGTTATTTCATCAGTTTCACATAACACTATGCCTATACCAAATTTATAGTGTTGTTAAATTTACTATAGCTTTCAATATATTTTACTTTTTAAAAATTTTGCAAGTTTCTTAGTTCCATGATATCCTTGGAATTATGTTTTCATGGAACTCTAACATTTTTCTTTTGTTGTCTGACGTAATAATCAGTGATGAATAAATGTAATCATATCGAATATATGCAAGAATAAAGGAATAATACTTTAATATGTACATATAAAAGAGAAAATAATAATTAAATGTTAAGTCCATTATATTTTGTAATAATACGCAGTGTCTCTCAATTTTTATTATAATAAAAATAATAGTTTATTTAAAGTTGTAGTCTGCACTTTCTATTGTTTTTTTTTTATTTTTTAAATCAAATGTCCACTAATTAAATAAATTTAATATTGGTATAAATGTAGTACTTATCTTTTTGGAGCAGATAGGTACTTATGATATTTAACAAGTAGGTATGTAAATTAGTTTTAATATTATGCCCCATAGTAGGAATTTTTTAAATTATATTTTACTCGAAGAAATTAAAAGAAAACTTAATTTGATGACGATACAATGTTTTTATACGTAGGTACCTATATTAAAACTTCCTTACTAACGTCTTCTGTATGATAGAACTTAATATCATTATTATATAAAGCAATGTTGGCAGGGCCGGATTGGTATATAACGGCCCATCGAGATTTTTATTTTTATAAGCGGCCCATTTACATACTCAGTGGCCCAAAATTACGTCTATAATTATTTCGAGCTTATAGGTGGACAATCGTATTTTGAACATGAATTTATTTTCACTCACACTCATAGGACCGGCCCGAACTTCAAGTGGCCCACCGAGATTTTCTCGGTAGCTCGCCTGACTAATCCGGCCCTAAATGTTGATTTTGTGGTCATGATAAGTAATACAGATTACAGTTTTATGACACTATGAACTTTCCGATCCAGTGCGTGTACATATTAAATAAGTTGTTATCCAAATTATTTGGAAAAAATGAATTAGTCTCTCGCATTCTAGTTATATTAATATATGGCGTCAAACAATTGTTGCATATTTTTAGCCACCGTCATTGTACCCAGTTTATATCGCTACTTAAACCCAAACAACATGAAACTTATTGGTTTTCATAATATTTGAAACTTATTATGGAACACCACTTGAGTTATGACGGTGGCTGTACAGAAGATGATGTCAAAAAGTACTCCCACATCTGCAAACGGCAGACACTACCACACCACCATTAACCCTTAAACTGTATACATAAAATACTATTTGTACCATATGAGTAAATACACACTCACACACAAGTTTTGACGATAGTGCACGTGAATCATTACAGTTTTTGTCTGTACCGCCCCCTTTTATAACAGTTATGTGTAGATTAGTTCGGTTTTGTAAGGATAGAAATTAAATAAATTACCGTAGAAATTGTTTATTGTTTATTAACATTTAACTTTTAAGTTTACAAAATATGAACAGACCCATCACCCATACACACGTCATAGCATGTAAGTATAGTAGGTAGGTAGGTAGGTAGGTATATTATAATATGTTTAAGTAATTTGTTATAGCCCGTAGGCATATAATCGTAATAACTGCATGTAGAGGTTTTATGAATTTCCGACGCAAACAATTTTCTTTTTGAATCTCCTCACCTTTCTATTTCGTTAGTTTGCAGTGTTTGCATATTATTTCTCGTATAAGTAGGTATAACTTCCCGAGGTGCACACATATATATTTTATAGGTATATAATACATAATATACAAGCTCTATCTCCTTCCTTCGGTTTTCTCCACTTACTCACTTTTTCTTTTACTCACACACACAACCCTTCCTTTTGTGTAGGTATTCGTTTGTAGCATCATTTAAGCTAAAAACTCACGCACTGTACCTATAACCACCTAATGATCAGATATCGTTAAATGGATATTATGTGTATATGTATTTAAATTGGTTGGATCAGAGGAACGAGTACTCTACTGCAGTTTCGGTAGATTGAATTTCATAATCCGTATGGTTCGTTTGAACTTTTGTCGATTGTCATCAGAAATTAATCGGGAAATTAAATATATATTATGATATTACGAACTTTCCAAAGTTTAAATATTGTTATTTTAAGAAAATACTAAAATTTTGTTAGATTGTTCTTTCTGATTGCAATGTATGAGATGCTTAGGAATAATTCATTGTCATATTCTAGTGGTTATAATATATGGAACCAATTTTTAAATAATAAAATAATAAAACAATAATAATATATTATATTCTGCAACAGTGACAGTATATTCTACATGTTTTTTCGTTCTAAAAAGGTTATAATAAAAAGTGTTATAATATGAATTAGTGATGTTTATTTTTTTAATGAAAAATTGTTGAGTGATTTTTATTTAATGAAAATTAGTATTTAATCGAAAAAATAATTTCTAATTTTATGTCAAAGCCACCATGTTCTATTAAAAGTTTAATTCTGATTAAAATATTTTCATAAATTTAAACAGAAAATTAATCATTTAGATTAAAAATCCCATTAAACTTTTTTCAATTAAAATAACTTTTTTCAAACGTTCTGCTTTTATTTATAATTTTTAATAATATATCTAATGCGCATGATTTATTCTCTATTTTTGATTCTGAGTGAAGCAAGGGATTTCTTTGTTTTACAATGCTATGTTTGATTATTTGTGTAAGTCATTATACTTTTGAGCAGATAATTTCATTCAATCTTCAATATCGAGGGTGGTTTCTGGTAACAAATTTATAATCTATTTGATATTTTCATGTCAATTATCAGAGTTTTTATTTTTTCTTAATACTTAGGAAAAATAATCAACAAAATAGAAGGGGGAAATAAGAATATTTGCTCAACACAAGTTTTTGAAGAAATCGCATCAGTTTTTGTATAAATCATTTTTTAAATAAAATAACTAAGTATAAATAATTTAAATATTCATGAAATATTTACATTTTCATTTTATAGACATAACAGAATTTTCAAATTATGTTGGCTCTTTTTGAGACATCTGTAATCCGTAGATAATTTATAAATTATTTGACATTTTCTACATTTTTCGATTTATGAAGATAACATATTTATTTATGGTTGGTCATAAACAACATAAAAATATAATACCTGCGAAGTCCATCAGAAGTGTTTCTTCCATTAGTTATAAATTATTTAAATTTAGATTGTCTCTGTCTGCACCACCGTTAAATTCAGTATCGTTGCCAATATACAAAACAAAATCATTTACAGATTACTCTCTGACATTTAAATTCATACGTATATTATTATATTTTACTATACGCTATGAGATTTTCCATGCATATAAATTATTTAATCTATTGTCTATTCAAATTATTTATACAGTGTTACTAATAGTAGAATAAACTTAGTGATATAAGATGACAGAGACCATCTTCGTTCAGAACCGTTTTTTGTATTAAATGGTTTATCATTGAATTCGAAGTTGGAAAATCTATTACACTGATTTATTCATTGATGACGTACACTCGACTCCAACTTTCTGTAAAATACATAATTTCCCACATTTTGTTATTGAATATAAAAAAATTTTGTTTTTATCATTTCGTTGGGTTATATTATGCGATATGTTAATTGTTCGTATCTATTGTTTTTTGTTAGACATTGGATCATAAAATATAATAAAGTACTATTTAAACCTGGTATGGAATATTGTCGATTTGTATAAACAAATATAAATGTTTATAAATAAAGACTTTTTAATTAAGACTAAAAATTAAAATGAATATTAATCAAAAAACAAATACATATTATTTATGCCTAGAATATAATATACTATATAGAATATTTTGCTTAAAACTTGAAATATCTAGGAAATAACGATAAAATGATAGTGTATAGATAAAACATATAACAATATATTATATTATTAAAAATGTTATGTTCTTTATATATTTAAGTTAGAATACTTCTCGTAATTTAATAATCTATTTTTTGTGAACAAACGATAATTATTACTATCGTCCTTTTAATCTAAAAAAATATATTATCGAACAGCAATCAAAGAACTCAATGCGATGATTGACCCATGATAAAATCGTTAAAATCAATATTTTAGTTTCATAAAAAAAAAAAATGTTATGTTTTTTTTAAATATTTTATTGGGACAACTTAGGATTACATTGTCATTAAAAGGGTCGCTCTCGTTTAATTGCATACTTACAATTCGCAGAGGTCAATTAATATGTACAATGAAGGAGATTATTATTGTTTAACTTAAAATTATCACTGTCTGACTGACTATCATATATAGTAACGCGATTAGGAATGAGCCAATTTCGCCCCAGAACATCATGTAAATATTATATTTAATTTTAATATATTTTTTTGTTTTGGATTTTTTGGTTTATACTTGTTAAATTGAATTAAAAAGTTAACCACGAGAGAATGTAGTGGTTAAAAAAATGTCCAGTGTTTAAATGGGAAAGGAAAAAAAATATTTAATTTAATTTAAAAACGGATAAACTCGTATAATAGTCGATCCCCTCATGGATTCAACGATGTACATTGTACCTATATATAATATTTTATTTTGTTTTATACGCATACATACACATAAAGTTGCAAAATGTTCAGTGACGTTTATTTAAAAAGTATATATATGGACTTTTATTTTAATAGACTTTATTTTCAAGGGCGCTACAGCGAGATTGTGTACATTTTTCAACGTTTTGTCTTCATATGTTATCTTTATAATAGGACCCTAAACACAGATTCTAGATGCAATCAAATGTAAATTACATACACATTTTAGATTAAATGGTTCATAACATTTATGGGTAAAAAACCACAAAATCAACCGACTACATAATTTAATCGTTATCCAATATAACATGTGGAATATATTTAATTTCCTATATAGAAATCGATGTATAATATATACAAACAGATAACAGGAAAACCACTTTAAATGGATTGTTCACACAATTAAATCAAAAAATATTTTGAAAATGGTACGATAAACAATGAAATTTATATCGATTTGTCAATATAAATATAAGTATAAGTTATAAGTATGCAATATGCATACTATATTTTCTTCCTAATAAGGGATATTGATAACAAAAATACAAATTTTATATTATTATTATTATCATTATGCATTATTCTCTCTGTTGGTTCTACTTTACATAGGTACAGTTGTAAAATACTAAAATTATATAACATTTGATACCTACTCGTATTTTGTTATTAAGTACCAAAAATTATAAACACTTTATAGTGTAGGTATTAGGTAAACATAATATCAATTAAAAATAACGAGGTCCGGGGATTTTGTGCAGGAGGTGGATGTATGAATTTCCCCACATTTTATATAATATTAATTATTATACATACGAAAGTTTATGTATATGGCAATAGATTTGACAATTTTTAATAGTGGTAATTGTCACCTTTTGTAGAATTTAACTACTTTGATCTAATCATGTATAAAAGAGATATGATGTAAAAAATATCACTATCGCTTTCATTTGGGATATCAACACATAAGAAGGGTAGTGGGGTTATTGTTTTTCCTTGTGTTTGATATAGGCAACCTCTCCCACGGTGTGACCTATTAACTCTATTGCTGATGCGATATCAGCTTCTAGAGTGACTAAAAGGGAGGTTTCTGATAACAACTCTTGGAAGCTTATCAGATTGTAGTTGGTTGCCTGATAGGTATAAACCTAAGATGTAGCTTGATTTATCTTAGATCAAGGACTATTTTCCTATAGTTATCAGGGATGTCTATTTGGATTTTAAGATGAGTAGAAGTGGCAACAGAAACTGTCCAGGCCAATGATATCTTCAAATTTGTCTCTTAGGAACATTTAGTTGTGGACGCCTTTAATCAATTTTAGTAAAATAGGGAGGTAAAATATTTTGTGTGTTACTAGTGCTGGTGTTTGGTTGACCATAATTTGAAGTTTTTGGTTAGTTTTTGATATGAATACGATCGTCAAAAATATTGTCTTCTGTAGTTCTTTGATAGGAGCATTGATTGTCCGTTATGAAATTTTTTGTTTTATTTTTTTTTTTTTGTCCATGTTTGCGTTATGTGGTGATTACGGCAGAAAAGAAGAAAACGACGATAAGTTACGTTTAAATCCATTATTAAGATTATTATTTTTATTTCGTTTCTTTGTAGTGATGACTTTATTATTTATGATTCTAATTGAGGATACGGTTCCAGTCTGATATAGATCTTATAGTGCAGACATGCTAACACACGTAAACGGTTTCTATATTGTCTATTAAGTTTATAAGTATACAATTATTATGTGATTCGATGCGTTTTAAGATAATTAAAATAAAGTTACTAATATTAATTTATTTTATTTTATACGAGTATTTTTCCGAAGACTAGTCACTGGTCAGGTTGAGCTTTGAATGTGAGAACAAGGTGTAACTCGTAGATTGATACACATTGCACACACGATATGATATAAAACCGGCAAATATACCCGCAAATAATGAACTTTTTTAAACTAAAAACAAACTACGATAGTAACAGTTAAAAAGTTTATATATTTAAAAAATAAAATGTGATTTAAGATACTTATTAATTGGGTAAAAAAGAAAAAAATTGTTAACGATTATATTATAATATATTATTATACACTTATATTTCACATATTATATATTTAAAAAGTAATAATCCATAAAATATATTATCTTTATCTCTAGGGAATAAACTCGTAGAAAGAAATCACAGCTCTTAAAATGTTTTATTTAATTGTATACGCCAGGCGGTCGTTAATTAATGTCAGTGTCTCTTTATAGATTTACGGTGAAATATTCGTTTGAATACAATGAAACATTTAGTTCATTATAATGTAACTACTTTTTTTTTAAAGCTTTTATTTTTAATTGTATTCCCTGTTATCGTTATTTTATTCCCAATTCCACCTTACGCAGAACTGGATCAGTCGAGTTCCATAATATAGGTAGATAGATAAAACGATATTTTTCTCTTTGTAACTATTTAAGAAAATTATATATTATATTATAATTGTTTGTTTAGTATATAATGATACATTTTTTTTTGTATTAATTCTTGAAATTGACATGCACTTTCTAAAATTAATAATCACATTTAAGATTCAACCATTATATAACGCATTATTAAGTATATACTTTGAATAATTATAATATCTACAATTCATTGTTAGATGCTTATACATTTTTATATTATTGACTCAGTTATTGAGTGTATAATATTTTTAGGTTATATCAACAAAAAAAATTAGGAATAAATGTAATTGTCTAAATTGAATTATACTAAAGATTGTCTTACCATTTTAAGTGCTAATTTAAAATAACTGAAGAATAAAATATTAAATACAACTATTATCAGGTTTAAGAAAAAAATTGTTATATTTAAAATGATTTGCTGAAATAGAAGGACACGCTTATTGGTGTATAATATATTGTTATGACGTTAAGTTAAGTATACTTATTCTAAATGTTTACTAAGATCAGCATAGGTAAAATTGTTTGAGTATTATAATATATTCTTCAATATTGGTGTGACCTTTCGTCAGTTCATATATCGGACAACGCAAAAAACCAACACAACTAAAAATATATAGTTGGGGAAAATATATTTCAAGTTGGAATCAAAGATAAATGGTTTTTGGTAAAATGGTAACGCATTTGAAGAAAAAAATTAATTACTTATAACTATAAGCTTCAAAACATAGTATTTTCAAATATTATACAATTATACAATACTTTATAAAATCAAAAATGTAGTGTTGTTTTGAGGCATTTTAAAATTTTCGAAGTGAATCCTAGACTACCTTATAGTTATAAACTTATTACTTATAACATTTTCAAATTGTACAGATATTACAGATATTTTGCATTTATATTTTTGTCTGTTTTTAATTGGTCGGTCAAATAGACAAATAAATTATTTTCCAGACCTATGTCTTACTCAAAACGTAAACAACTGATATATTAATACTATATACATGCACCCAAGAAATTCAACAAACAATACCGAAAGGTTCGCAAGAAACAGCTTTTTTTTAATTACAGTTAATTATTTATGCTAATGAGTATAATAAAGATTTTTGTAAAATATGAAAATTAATAATAGGTCTAAATTAAATTGTGTTAGTGTAAGACAATAAGTATCGTACAAGGAAATTCAATATCAATAGATAATTGCTTATTCTGTTGACAGTGGTTTTCTTAAAATTTAAATCGATGTTGTTATAAATGATTGATGTAATTTTTATCAATAGTGATTCCAGAAGTTCTACTTAATCGAGAGTGTGATAATGCATTTTGTCAATTCTTATTTATTATTGACGAATTTTCAATTAAAAAAATAATAGTTCCAAAAATCAAATACCTAGATGACTTTGTCAGATGCATGCTAAGATTATATTAGGTATTTTATTTTAAAACATATACCATTGAATACATTATTCTAATAATTATCATTTTATAAATAAATAATATTATGTACAGTAAATATTACTTAAAATAACTATTTTAATTAGATTGTATTGAGAGTAAATTATAAAATTAATTTTCAAGTGATAATTAAAATCGTAATGCTGTTAAATTTGAATATAAATACTTGAGAATAATAATTTAATTCAAAAGATAATTTTTAGTGATGTATTTCTTATTGCTGTGTTAGTACATAATAGAAAATTTACCATACAAGCATAAATATATTAAATGGTCAAAATAAATTAGGCTTTTAAAGAATTTTACTACCCGTAAGGTATTAAAAAAAAAAAAACACTATTTTAAATCAATTAGCATGCTTCAATCCTATTGCTTTTCCCAGAATTATACAAACTTAACTTGTTTGTCTGAAAAAAACTAATAACCAAACTTTTCAATTTATAAGAGTTATAATTTAACATAATTTGACTTCATTATAAGTGTAAATTAAAAATATTTTCAATGTTAACGGAATCAAACTTTAAGTACCTAATTGTTTAAAAAAAAAATGTTCAACTATATAAGCTTGTACAATAAGAATAATGTGTATAATATTTATCTCTCGATTGCATAAAAAAGTTTTAAAAATATTATTTAGTGTTTTATAGTTGTCATAGCTAATAAATAAAATTAAAAAAAAATGACATTTATGAGTTTTTAAATATAAATATATTTTAGATAAAGTGCCGATGGGATTGGCGATCATAGATTTACCATTTACCTATATATTTTTTTTAAATGCTGACTATTGAAGAAATAAAAAATTAAGTTTTTTATACGCTAATATTACAACATTTTTGTAGGTGGAAATTTGCATGAAATTCCAGAAGATAATATTTAATTTAATAATAATAAAAAAAACTTAAAAGTGTCTTTATTAAATTTAAACAGGTACTTATTTTACTAACCATTATTACTGGCAGCATTAAAACGAAATAAACCATCTGTTTACTCTCAATTATTTTTTAATTATTTACAAATTATTAACAATTTTAGAAAAAAACATTTATATTATGCATTACCGTAAGTAAAATCGACTAAAATCATTTTTTTTGAGAGTTTTTTTTTCTCAATAATACGGATTTAATTTGGAATTTTACACTTTTCTGAATTAAAAATAAGACAATGCGTATACTGTATTACGTGTAAAGTGGTTTAATCAATAATGTATTTTTATATCGAAATATTATGTTAACTAAGTATGTGTTAGATATGAATATTATAATTAAACATAATATACATACTCTGATTCTCCTCAATTATAAAAAGAAAAAACCCATGTACAAAAACTAAAAAAACAGGTAAGTAGAAGTCACTCTGCTGTACAGTAGGTTACATGTGGATCACTGTAATGGATGGTGTTAAATTATTTGAGATTCATGATAAAACATTTGTATACTAAAAACAATTCTGAGCGAAGACGGTCTGTCGGTTGGTTAAATTATTTTTTCCAATAAAATTACATTTGTAAATGTCATTGTGTGTATTAAATATAATAATATACCAGCTCTAAAAGTTTCATATACCCGAATAATATTTTTAAATTACAACAAATTAACTAAAATCGTTGTTCTTGGGTTTAATTATAGTTATATTGTAATTTCGTCCGAAATTTGAATTTAAAGTGTGTAAAAAATAACTGTGTTTATATATATTTTTTTATGTTTTTTGATTAATGTATGAACTGTTTATGAGAATTGTTGTTTAAATTTTCAATCCTTAGCTATAAAATTGAACATTTTATCATTTTAGTTTCTGAGTGGAACGATGAATGTATTGATTTTACAATGATGTG
>NC_042495.1:53592266-53593034 GCF_005508785.2 Acyrthosiphon pisum
GATAAAATTTGGAAAATAATTTGACTCTTATTGAGCTGTTTACGGACATTGTAAGTATCAATTTCTTTAGTTTTTTTTTCTATAAATATCAATAAAGTTTTATCTATTGGGCCAAAAAGTGTAAAAAATTAATACAGGGCTCGTGATACATTGTTATAATAGCAGATAAAAAATATTAAAAATACATAGGCACAATTTTTTTTTATAAGCATTTAAAGATCAAATTTTGACAAAATTTATTAAATTTTAATTTGAAAAATTATTTTGTACTTAAAAATTTATAAAATGTTCAATTTTTGTATCTAAGAATTAAAAATTTAAAACAAGATTCCACGTAAGTAATTAATTCTGTTACCAAAAAATCTAAAATATACATTTACGCAGTTTATTTTTATAGTCATTTTAAGTACAAATTTGGACGAAATTACATATTAAAAACCTAGGATAACTCTTAGTTATTTTGTTGTGATTGTATAATATTATTCGTGGGTACTTTAAACTTCTAAAGTATACTATTATATATCTATGATTTTACCACGGTTTTTTGTTGATGTATAACGCGTTATAACTTATAAGTACCTAATAGATATTATGATATGATTAATTTGGAATTTATTATAGGTACCTATTATAGGTCAATTTTTTTTTAATACCATAGATAAGTATATATATGTCTAATACATAGACTGATATACCGTCTCCGCTCAGAATCGTTTTTCTTATACAGTGATATTATATCATTGAATTCAAATTTAATACTGTCCATTA
>NC_042495.1:53593084-53593779 GCF_005508785.2 Acyrthosiphon pisum
TTTCGTGATTTTTCCATATTTTGTCAATTTTTGAACTTTAAATGCTTATAAAAAAAAGCTGTGACTAATGACTTTTAATATTTTTCATCTGCTTTTGAAACAATATACTAGGAGCTTTTTATTAAATTTTCAAGCTTTTTTAATCAACAAATAAAATTTTATTGATATTTTTAGAGAAAAAACTAAAAAAAAATTAAAACTGACATTGTCCGTAAAGAGCTCAAAATAAGTCAAAATATTTTGAATATGTTATGGTGTATAGATAATGCTAATATAAACATTCAGTCAAAATTTCATGTATCTACGGTCATTTTTTTTAAAGTTACACCAAAAACCAAATTCAATTTTGTGAAAAATCGATTTTGCGTACAAATTCCCGTTTTTCCTTAATTTTTCTTTGGTTTTTCTTGCCACTTGCCCCCTCCCAATGTACCAACGATATTCACTTTCCAATCGAACAAGATACTGAAGTTGAAAATCGAAGCATTATTTCGACTACTTATCGTGTACACAGACACAAAAAAAAAACACACATCATTGTAAAATCAATACATTCATCGTTCCACTCAGAATCTAAAATCTCAATACATAAGAAAAAAGGTTTTTGATTTTTGAGAAAGTCTTTAAACAAAATAAGTTTGTAAGTCTTTTTATTTCTTCGTTCATGTTGTGCTAAAATTTTAGTGTTTGTGTAA
>NC_042495.1:53593879-53619520 GCF_005508785.2 Acyrthosiphon pisum
GAACATTTTCCAGTAGTTTTTAAAAACACCGTGAAAAACAAAAAAAAAATTAAGAAAAATCGGGAATTTTTACACAAAATCTGTTATTGAAAATATCGATTTTGGTTTTTGGTGTAACTCTTATAAAAATTACCATAAGTACATGACATTTTTACTGAGTGTTTATATCAGCATTTTCTATACACCACAATATTTTCCAAATATTTTGATTTATTTTGAACTGTTTACGGAAATTTTCAATTTCTATTTTTTTTAGTTTTTTTTTCTATAAATATGGATAAAATGTTATTTGTTGGTTAAAAAAGTTTAAAAATGTAATAGAAGGCTCCTAGTATATTGTTTCAAAGGCACATGGAAAAAATTAAAAATCCATGATCACAATTTTTTTTATAAGCATATAAAATTCAAATATTGACAAAATACATAAAAATGACGAAAATTTGCAAATTATTTTGAGTTAGAAATTCATGAAAAATTTTCTTTTTAAATTTAAAATTTGAAAATGTAATACAAGATTCCTCATAAGTTTGTCTATCTTTTTCAAAAAAAAAATGTCTACAAGCAAGTCAAATTAAATTTTTATAAGTGTTTGAAATTCATATTTTTCCAACAATTTGATATTCACTCGATTTCTCATATTACGATTTTCTTATTTTGTTATGATTAAAAAACGAATGACTGTAGATACTTGAAAATTTCACTGAATGTTTATATTAGCATTTTCTATACACGATAAAATTTTGAAAATAATTTGACTTTTTTTGAGCTGTTTACAGACATGGTCAGTTTTCAATTTTTTTAGTTTTTTTTTCTATAAATATCAATAAAATTTTATTTCTTGGGTAAAAAACCATGAACATTTAATGCGAGGCTCCTGATATTATATTGTTATCATAGGAGTTAAAAAATATTAAAAATACATTTTATATCCAATTTTTTTTTATAAGCATTTAAACTTCAAATTTTGACAAAATTTATCAAATTTAAAATGTAATAATTATTTTGTTCAACTTTTATAGCTAAGGATTGAAAATTTAAAACAAGGTTCCACGTAAATGGGCTATATATAAATTAGTTTAGTCACCTTAATAATACTAATATATATTATGTTTATAATATACCTTAATTAATATTATTATCATAGTAGGCTGACTGACCGTTTTCGTCTTTTCTGTTGGATCAAAAAGTGTAAAAATTTAATACAAGGCTCCTGATATATTGTTAAAATAGTAGTTGAAAAATATTAAAAATTCATAGGTACAATTTTTTTTATAAGCATTTAAAGATCGAATTTTTATAAAATTTATCAAATTTAAAATTGAATAATTATTTTCTAGTTAAAAATTCATAAAATGTTCAACTTTTATACCTAAGAATTGAAAATTTAAAACAAGATTCCACGTAAGAAGATAATTCTGTTACCAAAAAATCTAAAAAATACATAAGCACAGTTTATTTTTATAGTCATTTTAAGTTCAAATGTGGACGAAATGATATATTAAAAAACCTAGAATAACTATTTTTGTTATTTTTTTGTGATAGTATAATATTATTCGTGGGTACTTAGCTAGGAAACTTCTAAAGTATACTATTATATGTATCTATGATAGTATCATGGTTTGTTGTTGATGTATAACGCGTTATAACTATAAGTACCTAATGGATATTATGATATGATTAATTTGGAATTTATTATAGGTACCTATTATAGGTCAATTTTTTTTTAATACCATAGATAAGTATATATATGTCTAATACATAGACTGATATACCGTCTCCGCTCAGAATCGTTTTTCTTATACAGTGATATTATATCATTGAATTCAAATTTAATACTGTCCATTATACAGTGACCCACTTCTAACCTACTGTACAGCAGAGCGACATCCACTTACCCACCTTTTTTAATTATAATAATTTATAAATTTCGAGATTTTGATAAATTTTGTCAAAATATGAACAATATTATATAATATTAAATAATCGTTCTTATTATAGGATCTTTATTATTTATCGAATTCTATTATAACTTATATGATACCTTGTGTTACATTCTCAAGCTTTTTGACCCAACGAATACAATTTTCTTGACATTTATAGAAAAAAAATTGTAGAAAAAATTCAAATGTCTATAAATAACTCAAACAAGTCGAAATATTTAGATAATTTTATCGTGTATAGGATATAATACACATTTGATGAAAACGTCAAGTACGTCTTACGGTTATTAGTTTTTGAATTATGAGAAAATAAGAAAATCGTTGTATGGATGTTTGATAATTTACTAGTAAATATCCAATGTCCAGCTTCAAAATGTCGTAAAAGTGAATTGAAGTTTCCGGTAAACTAATTTTTTTGTTTAATGTAGAAAAACGTAGAATCTATTATACTTATTAAATTTTCAAAGCTTATATATAAATAGAAATTTTTTTATGAATTTCTAACTAGAAATAAGTTGGAAATGTTTACGTTTTTAATGAATTTTGTCGAAATATTAACTTCGGTCACTCGTAAAAAACATTGTGGATTTACGATCAACTTATTTTTAATTTCCAATAATATCAACTTATGAGGAACATTGTATTACATTTTCACGTTTTTTTCCCGACCAAAGAATTTTGTATCGACAATAGTTTAAAAAGAATTAATAAACCTTAAAATTGTCTTATGTCTATACATTTCTCAAAAATAATTGCAATATTTCGATATGATCGCGAATAAAAAAACATTAAGTGCGAATTTCATCTATATTCTGTTATTTTTTTTTAAAGTTATACTTAAAAACAAAATTAATTTTTTCAAAACCTGGTTTAGCGTAAAAATCTGAATTTTTTCTTATTTTTTGTTTGTTTTTCCTGACGCTTTTGAAAACTATTGGGTAATTTTTTTCTTTTGACCCACAGAAGAACCAACTAGGTTTAATCTCGTACCAGAAAAGATGCTGTTGAAGAAAATTTATGCATTTTTACTGTCCTAAAAGGTGATGATAGACACAATTAAAAAAAAAACACACGTCATTATTGTAAAATCAATACATTCATCGCTCCGCTGAAAATTATTTATTATACCGATTGAAATATATGGTTGTAAGTATAGTTTGTAATTTATACGCGTTAAATATATTTTCCTTTGTAAAAATATGTATTTTCATCGCAATTAGACAACTATCCGAATTTGTAGCAATAACAACTTTTAAACAGTCTGTCGTTTTCTAAAGTAAATGTTAAAATAAAACAACATTAATATATTAAAAAAAAAAAATAATAATAATAACAATAAAAATAAAACAAAAATCGTTAAATTTGAAATAATATTTAAAAAAAACACATTTATAAAATGCTCGGAATTCTAATCAAAGATTACTAACCTGTCTTCTCAATACGTTGTGCAATGTGCTTACGCTACTACAATTCTTCGTTATATTGTTTTTTGTTTTCCTATTAAATTGTATAACGTATTTACACTATTTTCGATTACTGCTAACATTTTATTTCATTCAGCATATTATTGTATTGTTATGTAACACCATTTTTTTTTCAATTCTTTTATACGATTTTATTCGTCTTATTATTAGATATTTCTATTTTAACTGCCATACCTACCTAAGGTCAAAACACAAAGATCAGTTACACAATTTATTATTATTTAATTCCCTCTTCAATTTTGTCTTATAAAATATTTATCTGAATACCTATTGAATCGAATGCACAACATTATCATACATGTTTTATTGCATACGTTTAATTCAGACACCCAATGCGTACCTATCTATAATCATTAGGTATAAGTGTATAACCTAACAATGTTTTATATGGATTTACTGTAAAAGGTAGATCAGCGGATCTCTCTATCAATATAATAATATGATATTAATATGTCACGAAGATTTGATCAATGATTCATTTCAGCCCATTATATTTACTTTTAATTGAAACTCAAAGTAAGTGATGTGCTAATTAATTACATTATACTTTACTCAAGTCAAACAAAACTTTTTAATTTAACTATATTTTTTTATAATATTGATTACGAGAACGAATCTTTTTTGTTGTACTTATATTATGTTGTTATTGCTTACTAGTAGGCATATTTAATTCCTCCAAGTTTTTGTTTTAACTTCAATAGCGAAAAATTTTCCCGAATAGCCCAGAAATTAACAAAATATATTATTAGATAAAGTGTTTTATAGTTCGGTATATTATACCTACAGTTTTATATTAATATTGTTGTCCTGAATTCAGCAACAAATTCTCCAACAGTATCTTACTTATTTGCGCACTCACTGGCGTATGTATTGCTCTTACTGTCATAAAATATAATATTATTATCATCTATGCAAACACGTTTTCTAATCATTTTTGATTTTTAACGTCCATTAAATATATATATTATATGATATTATATGACCATCGATTGTTTGTGATTTTTGTCGATAAATTTTGCGATAACCATTTCCCTGGTAATAATATTGTTTTTAAGGGATGGAATAATAATAATAATTCACATTGGTCTACCACGATGGTCGTAAAACAAAACGATCCGGTAAACAATGCCTAAATATTCGCATCGCATAACGTAGGTAGTAATAATATTTGCGCATCGCATAGTACCTCCACAGTGTAGTAAGTACGGTCTCGCGAGAGCATAACGACAGTTATATAACGAAAAAATAACTCTCCGGTACCAATAACGTGTACAATAATAATGACATAATATAGCCATTATTTTTTTCTTCTGGGCTCTCACGAGAATTGGTCACGGGCTCGGTGTTTAACGATCGAGTCGTTCCGTCGCGTATAGACGTCACAAATAAATTTGTCGATCGGAATTCGTGCCCGCTAAACCCAACCAGAGCTTTCATCCGCGCCGCGTAATGTGCCGTTGTACCACGGTAGACCTTTGGATGCGCCTCCCCTGACACATCTCCCAGACGCTCGCACAACGCGACCCCGCCACTATCTCCGTCGACAAAGAGTTTATATTTGTTGTTGTTCCGCTCTATTATTCACCCCGAACGGCCGAGTGTCTTGAGTACGTGTCATTTGGAGACGTGTATAGGAGTCGGGGACTTTACTTTAAAACTGTTAGTCGAAAGGCCACTTGAAAATATCTGTCATTATAGTTTGTTGCTCGGGATTATTATTAGCAACTGCACATCTATGATAATTAATAGTATTTTTTAAATCTAGTTCGAGTCACATATGTATTGATTTTTTTTGTAATATTATTATTTATATTAATATTATTTTATATTGTACATTTTTTTTTATCATAAGTGCATAATATCATATTCCTTTCATATTTTTCTGTTTATATTCAAGATATTTTACATATCATATTATTTAGTATTATAATAATGAAAAATTACTTTGTCGTTACTTGTTAACTGCTTGTTAATACCTCATCACTTTCGCTTTAGGCGTCTACTATCCTATTACTAAACTACAATTACTTATATTTTTTTATGTATCACATTTTTGATATTTTTAAAGACGTTCATGATTTATCTGATAAAATATTTTATTTCCTAATCTGAAAAATGTTCATTAAAACAAAAACATTTATACATGCGAAATAGATTAGTATGAATTTAATTTAATATGTTTAAAATGTTCGTATTATTAAAGTATATCAATATAACATTGATATTAGGTTCTGAGTAGAACAATGGTTGTATTAATTGTACAATTGAATGTCATTTTTTCATTATTTTATTATGTCTCGTCTTCTATTCGAGCAGAAAAAAATGTTTAATCTTCAGCTTTAGTGCTTACATTTTATCGAAATTGAATTGTCAAACGTAAAACAATGATTTCTCTTTAAACGGTTTTTGTTATTTTGTTTTAATTCAAAAATATTTTAATCGTACCTATAAACGCGAAGCATTCCACCATTAATAAAATTTAAAATTATAAACATAGCACATAAAGTTTTGATCATTGATATGATTATTTATGAATTTACAAGTTTCAGAAATATTATATTTCAATCTTCAGAACAAATTCCGGTTATAAAAGTTTCAATCCGTCCAACAGGATCCGAGGATATCCTCGTATAGTCGTATATTAGGTATAAAAGACATAGTTATATATTTATATATAATTATTCTGTGTGTGTGTGTACCTATATTTGAACTTCTAAATGGCTGGTCCGATTTTGAAGAAATATTTTGTGTGTGTTTGAGTGATTCCTGAAGTATTTGGATTCACGCTTGGATCGACAGGTCCAACCAGGAGAGGTGCTCAAACGGTGGTTTTGAGATTTGCGATGGAAATCGTTGTTTGTAAATGTTTCTATTGGTTAAATAGTTTACAGATTATTATAATAATTAGTAGAAAATAGTATTTTTTTTTTTTGTATATTAGTGGTTGCCATATTGCATATGTCAAATCCTCACGTTTATGGTTTCGAATAAAAGAATTATAGCTTAATACAAATATGAGAGTTGAATGTATGCTTGTATACTATAATTTGTATAGGTAGGTTCTCAAAAACTACTTGACCGATTTTGTGAAAATGTAAAATTGCTTGTTCTTGCAAATATTATGAAAGTTTAGAGAGTAGTTTGAAGTTTGAACCTAGTTCGATTTATATCAAGTGCTATATCCAATTTGCCATAGGCGAGTTATCCATCTCAGTCGAATTAGTTCACAAAGTGAGGTACACCTGCTCAATTTCGACCGTGAACTGAGGTACCCACACCAAAACCAATATACACATTACACATATACATCGCTATATTTAATATTTTTTCATTTTTTGACGGGCAAAGTCGGGTTATACAGCTACAAATAGATGCTGGTTTATCCTAAGTTAATAAAATCGATAACTACTGGACCGTTTTCAATAAAAACTAAACCGTTTTATCAATAGATTCCTTGAGAATTATTGGAGGGTGCTTATAGCTTTTTTTCTATTCCTTTAGGTAGCTAAAGAGTAGCTCACAAAAGATTTTTTTCAACTAATAATAAATATAAATTATTTTTTTGTTTATCTAAATGGTTGCCACTGGTCACATATTATAAAACTATTTAAAGTAGAAAAATATGGTATAAACAAATTTTTCTTACAATTAATATATTTACTAAAAATAAAAAATCTCAGGCCCGACCAACTGTCCCGATAATGTATAATAGTTATCTTGTAACGGAGCCGCCGTTGGCGAATCTCCGCCACGTAATAAATTTTAATCCCGTTTGGTTATTATGGTAATCACATATGTTTATTTTTTATGTTTCATATATGAAGTATAATACATTTGGGAAAACGATTCACGTCCCCTATCCCGTATTGAATGGGTGATAGAGTCAAGATCACTTTGACATTGTGGAGAAATGATCTTTATAATTGATATACAAGTTTGGGGTAGGTACGAATGGTCACGTTCGGCCCGCTCAAACAAGTGGCGTCGGCTCGTGGACCCGTACGGAAAAGCGTGGTATAAGAAGGCGCGCTCGGGGGGATGACAGACTATGGTAGTCCTGAAAAGGACTATTTTTGGTTCTCCCACGTCTTCTGTGGAGCTGATTGGTCAACCTATCCGAACGGTTGTCTTTTGCAGGTTTCGCCGTCTCTTTGACGCTGGATGTGGTCGGCCGCAGGGCTACACGCGTCACTTCGAGTCCGTGGATATTTGTAGGTTTCCGGCGTCAAAGGTGGTCGTCGTACGGTCTGGCGGTTATGGTAGTCTTCAGTGGTTGGCTGGTAATCTCCGCTGTCGGCTAGTGCTCTTCGTCGGTGTTTAGTAATGTTCAATATCCAATATCGGCAATAATTGGTTTGTGTGTAAATGTTGACGTTTGGTATTTTGGAGAAAGACTGGATACTGGTCGGTCGAACGCACCCGTATTTATACGCATTGACCGACCCAGACGTACTTCTGATTGGTTGTTGTGTCGCAATTGACCGAGTGAACATGACATCGATTGCTGGATCGATTGGTATTGGCCGCGTCATTTTCACTCGGCAAATTTCCGTAAAATAGTAGTGTAGGCAAGCGGGTCGTCTATTGCTATCAATCTGTCTAATGTATTTATATATTTGCTATATTAGAATGGTATACCTACCTTATGATTTTAATTTTCCAAAGGGAGAATTTTCGTTTATATTTCAAAGTTTCACGGTGATGTGTTAAAATCAGAATTCAAAGGCTACTTTTGACAATATTTATAATGCTGCCGTTGTATGAAAAAACGTTTTAGTATCAAACTAAATCTTATGATATTCACTCTGAAATCTGTTTTAGTTCTAAAATATATCTCTAATCACAATTACATAAACTCCAAGTCAAAACATCAAATATGATATAAATCCAACAATTTTTAAAGTGTAAAATAAAATCATGTTTTCCAAAAGTTCTGAGGTTAAAGCTCCAGAGTCTTCAACTGCACAAAACGATAATACGTTAAAATATTAATATATTAAAATTGTTCACACAATATTCTGTTCTATTGTATGCAACGTTGCGTATTTTAAAACCACGAAGAATCGCTTATAATATTAGACAAATTTAATTTTTCGAATCGTGTATGTATACATACAAACGTTTATATTAAAATCAACAAGATTCCACATTTTTCCGGAATAGTGTTGCAGCGGTGCAGCTGACCTAAACTACAGAGTACAGACCGTTTTCGCACGCATTGCACTATTGTGGTCGGTTAATTAAAGGCAGTTACCTCGACAACGGACTCGCTACCACCTATGTAGTATTTATGTTTATTGCTTTCTGAACTATTACCTGTGTCTTAGACACGCGTGTTCGATTAAACTGGCAAAGTTTAGCTAGTAATTTTTCCCCGATGGAACGAGAAATTGAATTATTTGTCTGGGCGTGCAATAAGTAGATATAGCACACAGGTACTTATTATAGACCCCACCACCGGTTTATAACCATGACGAGTCCTCCAAGGGGCACTTTTTAAATAGGCAATACATTAATAATAAAAATAATACATACGAATCTTTAACGATGACGTTATACATCCGTTTAAACAGGTACATTATTTTATTACACTCACACACGCGAGAGTTTGGTGAAATTAACGTTAAAATATTGTGATGGGTTATTGGATTTATAAGTTGTGCTTCGATGTAGTTTCATTGTACTACGTGAATTATTTGCTCAAAATAACACCAGGAGATTATATATTTTTATTTTGAGGTATTGCGTGATACGCACTGAACCATCCAAGTACGCCCTGTTCACAAAGACATTTTAGGAGAAGGGCGTCGATAAAAAAGGGAGATAAAAAATAATTTATTAGGTGGTGCTGATAGTAGATTGCAAAAAAAAAAATGTTTATATCACCTGTCCGAATAAATTGCACTTAATTTATAAAGCGCAGAAGGTCCAAGCTAAATACCCAATTTCTAGGGTCTTTTTAGGATTGAACTTCATTGGTTTCTCTTCAATTCTGTCACCCCTTACCCCTTATTCCTCGGAACTATATATACCATTTCATCGCCGATATTAATTCAACGATTTATTTGCCAAATCAGAATGAAGTCGGTGGCAACAGCTGAGACACGTGGTACTGTAATCTTCTCTTTTCAGAAGAGGAAAAAAGGTTTTATTTTTATTTTATTTCACTTTTTCCATACTCTACCACGTAACCCGTATGCATAAATATATAGAGAGAGAGATCAGATTGTTGTCGATTCTATCAGAAATCTATTTGGTTTATGGAGTCCAGAACATATAATATTTTACTTATTCCGTTTATAGTCTATACAAAATATTATTATAAGGTATAATGAAAACAATATAATAGGTACAATATAATTTTTATATGAGTATTTTAAATGCCACTATGACTCACATGTTATAATTTTTGTTATAAACAAATTATATCAAAGTATATATTTCCAAAACAATATAATATACCTAATATATGAATATAGTGGAAAATACGCAGTGTGCTTAGTTGTTTTTGATGTATGCTAATAAAAAAATTATTAAAATTCTAAATTAATAATTAATATAATTTAACAAGCACAGATGCATACTAAATAAATATAATACTAGTAAAAAAGTTAGCGAATTTTGTATATCGGTATTAGTGTACTTATATTGTATATATAATACGCCGTGCTATAAATATTAATATACACGATGTAAAGATATTATGCATATTTTTTAATTTACTATTATTTTATATTTTAAAATACCAATACTAGGCCCTTGTTAGTTACAAGTATAATATAAATAATAATGAGAACTACTTATTTTCAATACCACTATTTTAATATAATATTAAATATATATTTAAAATGTACTAATACATTTTTCCGTTTATTCTTCTATAAAACTCTTTTGAAATATTATAAGCTTTGTATTGTTAAGTAATATTAAGAGTTATGATAATACAACTTTATTTTATATTAGGTACGTTTAAAGAATCAATCACAAAACAAATTATATAAAATGCTTAAAAATGTTTAATTAAAATAGTTATACCTATGGGTATAAAAAAGTTTAAAAGACAAAAATGAACAATATACTCAAGTACAGTTTGGTAAGAAGTATTCTCTAAAATATGAAAAGGGTAGTTTTGTTTTATATATTGAGTGATGCATATAGAAGTTTGTTAAAATATAAATAATCAAAGGTGATTGAATGAAAAAATATTTTGAGCATCGAGTATGAATTTTAAATTGTCGATCTATGCAGTTCAGTTTCTGAAATTAACATAGTATGTTGCTGAATTAAAATAATCACATGTAGTTAATTAGGAATCAAAATGATTTTATTTTTTTAAAAACTGATGCATTCATGCAATCATAATATTAGTGTGACACTGTGATGTGAATTTTATTTACTTTAATGTTTTAACTATTTCATCATTTCTTCATACTTTCATGATCCCGAACAAATATTTGTTTTAGTATAATTAAACCGTGATTTTTATAATTTTGATAGGGAAATTACAGATGTTTTATGATTGGTACTTGCGATTCATCTCGTTTGTTTCATCTCTACATAGAACTAAATATTATTATTTATTATTACTAACTTAAAAGCGATGAGGCTTTAGCATAGTTTATTCCAATACTTCGACGAAAATGTATAAATCATAAATATTTTTTAATAACTAATAAGTAACCAATTTATATATATATATAGATACCTAGTGAGAATTAGTTCATTTGTACATTTTATTTGTTTCTATAATAAACAAAGCGTTACCGAAAATCGGTTAGAAAATAAAAATATATTTATTAACCCAACTCAGAAACATATTTATGTTAAAAAAAAATATTTTTTCAAAATGGCTAGTTAAAATATAAAGTAGGTAGTTATATATTTTTTAAATATTTAGTTACTATTTCTTCAAATTTTCGAGAGTTGTTTTATTTTATTTCATTAATAATATTCTTAATATATTTATAGACAAAAGTCGTAAAGATAAAACATGTGATCTATATTAATTATTTATATTATTTATAATAATATTACTTACATTATTTATAGATTTTATAATTTAAATTACTATTACGTGTATTAGTTTTAAAATACAAATAATAAGTTCGTTTATATTATCACAAAATGGTTAGGTACCTAAGTACAGTACGTACGTACTGTATCTATAATATAAATAAATAATATTTACATGAAAATATGGAATATAATTAGTCCATGAATTGCTAATAATTTTTATTTTTAAATATGTGTTTCCATACTTTTTTGATTTACTACTTATGTATATAAAATATCTTTTTTTGTCTTAGAATTTAATAAGTATATTATAATATTTATAGGTATAATAGTGAAAGTAAAACATTTTATTATTAAATTAATTTAAAATATTACTTTTAAAAATAAAAGGTACTTACATTCCAGTATTGTGTTATTTTAAGTCTATATTATATTATAATCAATTTAAATCACATAAAATACTTTTGTTTTTTAATAAACAAGTTGATGAAACTTCAAGCATAACAAACAAATTCCTTTGAGGAGTTGAACTTGATTTCAAAGGGAATTTTTTTTATAAACCTTTTTTGTCATTTTGCTTATATACTATTTAACCGTAATACTGAATTCTTCTAAATAACAAACACTTTGTTTTTTATTATTATTTTTATTATTAAACATTACTCGAATTTACCTGAGTTGTTGAGAAATATCACGTTTCCAAACAGTTAGGTATGCCAACTTTCAAAGGTATCAGTGACTTTCCTCATATGTCCCAATAATAATAATAATGAAAATACACACGTTATGCCACGGATACACTTGTTCGAGGCGTGCAGCAAAATTTTTAAATCGCAATAATAGTTCTAAACAACGTCTGCAGCGCATAAACATATTATTAACACAATAATGCCCCTTATATTATTATAGTGATGTAGATAATACACATATCAAATAATCTGGAAATATGGTTTTTTTTTTATTTATTTTTATTGAACTTGAGCCCTCCAACTATGGTCATTAGCTATTTTAAGGATCATGGTTTGTAGGGTTGGTAAGGTTACTAAAGTTGGTACGGTTGAAACACGTGTATGTGCAGTGTCAAGGTTTTTGTCACTATAAGAACCCGGGTGGTCACCCATCCGGGAACTAGTAGCAACGGACGTTACTTAATATCAATGGCGATGAGTGATTGATTGCATTTCCTGACGCCAAGCCATAGAAATATGGTTTTATCTTGTATATAATAATCATAGTACTGTGATGTTAATATTAAACAATAATGTTATCTATCTAATAAACACGCAATTCGACTGATGGGATCTTTATGGTTTTTTTTTAGGAAATCCTCCACCGGTAGTCGTGTGGCTAAAAAACGACCAAGTGGTGGATGATGAGTGCGAACACAACTCAATGAACGCGATCGAAAACAGGCTGCACTGGCCGTCTGTCAGTCGCCACGACTTCGGCTCGGTGTTCACGTGCCAAGCGTCAAACACAAAGCTAATGGATCCCCGACAAGCCTCAGTCGTGTTGGATCTTAGACGTGAGTATAATATTATAATATACGATGCACAACAAAATATTGAATATTTTTTTCTAATTTATTTGGTTGTCTTGAGAAAATTAGATAGCGTTTTATCGTTGGCAATTGGGGCTGGTTATTTTATAAAAGTTCCATAGTATGTTGTGATTTTTTCTTTCTTCATCTGAAAAATAGAATATAATATAATAGAATATTTTGTTGCCAACAATAAAATACAAAAACAAACTCTATGACGTCGTCTAAATTTTTTTCTACCGTCATCGAGTCGATTGTGAGAGAAGGAGGGATGGGTGGTTAATTAAAACCCAACGGATATAATTATTTATATACAGATGTGTCTACCGGTGATGTATGCGGGTATATATGTATTATAGTCGATGGCAGCCTTGCAAGGGTCGGTAAGGTCGTCGATCTAACGGTCTTAATTGGACGTCAGAATTAAGCAGGAGAGAAAAGAAACGGTAAAAAAAACCTAACGAACTTTATTAGCCTTTCGTGAATCCATTATCTCCGTCCCTTTTTCTCTTTTTACTTTCCTCTATCTCGCGCTCTCTTTATTCATCTTTTTCTATCTCGCGACCTACACTTTACGTCCACCAAGTAATTACTATTCGTAATCGTGTGTACACAAAAAAAAAATTAAGTTCCTTGATGAAAAATATAATGCGAAATAAAATGCATTGGTGTTTCGTTTTTCTTTTTTTTTCATCCGACTACTATTACATCGGTTCGTGGTGGTAGTGTGAAAAGAATTTTTTTTTTTTTTGTTCGACGCCCACTCTGACCGAAGCGTGTTTGATTATTTGTTGTCCGCCAACGGCCCAATAAACAACAAAGGGCAATGTGCGAAAAGTCACGAAGTGAAAATAAAATAATTCACCCTACGTTATGTTTATATTATTATTATGTGTCTCGCCGTATTGTTCGTTTCGAATCGATCAAAACCAAAAAGTCCTACGGTTAACCGCGATCAAGACATAATATTATCTCATATCACCGCGAGTAATATAAAATAAACGAAATATTCTTTCGTGTTACCATTCCTTATAATATGGTTATATTGTTTAGCACGGTTTGTTATTACTTTAATGAATTTTGTACAATATTGCTATCGTAATAATGGTATTCGTGTTAATCCTGTGCTCGCCAGCTATATGATAAACGACAGCCACCGCGTGTACCCTCTTGTCCACCATTGCGCTCAGCACATGGCACGCTTAATAATGTATTTTGTTTTAATAAAGAGTAATCGGACCACCTGACACATTAATGAGAAACTTACCAAGATTATATTAGGTACGTACCCATGTATGCTGTTTGGACGCATAGAATTATGTACATAATAATATAATATATTATAGCCAACCTTCGAAAATACTCCGCTAATTACACTCTCGATTACTTTTTTTGGGCTTATGCAAATTCGTAGAGCACTAATTTAATAACGTGACAGAATAAATAAGACACTTATTGATGTTGACAGTATAGGGGTTAGGTACTCTAAAACTAATTATGATTAACTGTTTTGAATATTCGCTATTGATTCAGTAGGTTTTTGTATAACTATTTTTTATATTTTGCTGTTAGACGTTACCTATTAGGTACACTGTACAGGTTAGGTTAATATGTCGGTGAATCAAAATGGCAAAGGTACTACAATAGTATTATTCTTGTATAATGTTTTATTGTGTTTTATAGTTAATCAATGAAATAAAATATTCAACTGTAAGCGTGTAATACTCACAAGCTTATTTTATTTGTAGGTATTATTAATTATTATTTATTGAGGTTTTTACTAACATAAATATAACTCAATTATTTTCTTGTATTATCTATTTTTTTTTAATTTTTAATTAAATTTAATAGGTGTTTAAAAATCGAGACACACAAATAAAAAACATACAAAATTGCAAAATCTATACATTCATCTTTCCGCTCCGAATCTAAAACTGATTTCAATGAATGTGTTAATTTTAATAATAATAATTATTATTATTATATTATTTTTCTTGTGCATTAATTATGTTAATTATTTGTAAAAATAAATGATATTGTTATAATTATTATTATTGTTATCCATTTGGTACATTCATTTCCAAAATATTATTGAGTACTCCCTGTATGTATAATATTATATATCCATCTATCATTGATAAATAATTCGGATTTCTATATAATAAATATTAAATAGTAATTAATTTGATAATTTTATTTTATTTATGTAAACTTTATAGCACAGCATAAAACTTAAATATTATACAATGTATAAAGTATTTTCTTAAATTGCAATAAAGCATAATAGCCGTCATTTTAAATAATACTAGTTGTATTTTATTAAATTACACTTAAACATTTCTTACTCAGATTTCATCTAAAGGATAACACAAACGTACGTAGTGTATAATATTATTTTGTTATTTTATATAATGTTAACCTTTTAATTATTATCATTCTTGAAATATTTGTACCTTTTGACTATTCAAAATATAATCTAGAAACAATGTTGGGCCTCCTGTTCCCACATAATTATGTTCAGTGTGGCCCATTATCATCTCAAATAATTAATAATAAAAACAAAACATTGAAACCACATATTACGTATAATGTAAAATAAAACAAACTTTGAACGATATATTTTAACCAAAATGGAATGTATGCTGTAATAATTTCCTCGGTGATTAGTTAATGAATATTATAATGTACATATGCTCATGTTAGTGGTTTTGATTCTGACTATACACTCGCGTAAATGTGCATTAACAAGTCAATTTTCATTAAAAGCAATGAATTAGAGTATATTGTATACGTATACATATTACGTTATAACACCTCTCAAAATATTGTACCTCACTAAAATATAGTGACCAACATATTGACTTTGAAAACAAGGCGGGGCTAAATTAACACAACGTATGTCTGCGCTTTGTAACTATTCAAGATAATGGTAACTTAATATCAATATAATTATATATTTTTACGATAAATTATAATATAAGCAATAAAGTGATAATACTATGCACGTCTAACCATTATAGGCACTGGTAAAACAATAATTGGCACTGAATGGAAAACATATAGTTATGGAAATATTAAAAATAAATATTTCAAATTTTATAATAATTAATTGAACAAAAATAGTTTGATTAGGTTTTGCATTTTACATATTTTATTTCATGACATTTATAAAAAAAACTCGTAACTTAACAACTTTATTGTTAGTTTTATGGTTTGAATGTTAAATATTTATTATGTTTTCCCGAAATATTACGATAGATAAACCTATATGTATGTGTAAGAGACAGGTAATAATATATTTTATAAAAATGAGTAGGTAGCCTATACATAATTAAAAAAAATAATAAACGTATCTGACTTGAACTTGCTATACAGTTTTTGTACACGAATTTATCATTAATAATCACTAGTTCACATAATATAGGTACAACTGTATGTTGGTAGGTACCTATACGTTTTATAGTTCAACTAAGTTTTTGGAAATAATCCGAAAATGATGACAGTGCTTAATATTTTCCAAGCCCTATTATAATATGTAGGAAATAATAAAACTTTTAGAATAATCATGATTGAAAAAAAATTCTTTATGCAGCATGGTGTTATATTGTGTAAAAAAATTCAAGCGACAGCGGTCACTGATTTAAGTATAAATAACCAACACCCATAGAAACATAATTTATTAACGACATAAACTTATTATTAATAACATAAAACGTACACCGTGCTTTTGTGTAGCACACATAATATAAAACTAAAGCAGGGACCCTCTGTATATAATATGCGCGTGCAATTAATAATTTGAATACAATTTATCTGTTCATCGCCTGTGAGTATTGTGTAATTTGTTACCTACACATGCGGTAACATATGGGTGCGCGTAAATTTATGTTTTAAAATTAATTTAATTAAAACCAAATAGAACCGTGTCGAGGTGTTTTGTCGCGAGTCAGTATTGTTTATTACACATTGCAGTCGTAGAGTATACAACTGTACAATAATCTATTTTTCCTTTTCTAATCGTTTTCTCCTACGTGAGCACATAGTAAAATATCTCCAATTAAGTTTAAAGTTCCTTTATTTACTGATTGAATATTGCATCTATGGTCGTAAGTTTTAATTTTTGGTTTACTTAGTAGGTATCTAAATTTCCTTTAGAATGTGAGAAAATGTAGAAAATGTATGCAAATGTGAATGACGCGTAATAATATCGATATGAATCGTGTAACTTTAGACCTTTTGAATGTTATTTTTTTACAATCGTTTTCGAATTCAATACATCCCAATAAATTCGCAACATAAAATATGTGACTCGCACCAATGAACCTAAAAAACAGGTTTATCTCTCACCAGACCGCTTTCTAATTTTGCATTTATTAGGTTCTATTTTCTTTCTGTACTCGTGATTTTACAAGCGCTGTAGTGTATACAGCAATACAAGATATTATTGTATATTATATGTTATTTATTGTTATTTATTATTATTATTGTTGTTATTATTATTTTTTTTTACTTTTCGGATAACCTTTAACACTTTTATTAATAATAAGCAGAGAGACCTTTGAATGAAGAATCAATGTTATACACAATATTGAAAACGTAATATGCATATATTACTATGTAGGTATACCTATATACAAATTAATAATAATTTTTATAACAAATTGTTTATTAAAATACTGCGTAATCTCGTAGAGGAAAAAGGTTAAAACTTAAAAGCGAAGTCAAGCGTGACGAATTTAATTATTTCTCGCTTAAATGGAATTAACATTTAAGATAATCTAGATTATAGTTTGAAATTTAGTTCACACTTACTTCGAGTACCTACGTTCATAATGTATTTGGTAACAATACGCACATGTACGTTGCACACATAAATATTGTATTAAGCATAATATATATATATATACGCGTAATTGAAAATTCTATTATCCGTATTCATAAGGTGATGAAATGTTCGGCTAGAAATTTTTAATTCGGTAGTCAGTTGGTGTTAACTTAAGTACCAACACGGCTTTCGTATACCACATTTATTATTTATGGAAAGTTGAAAAACTCGATATCTCGCGGGGGAAATGATTTTTCATGAAAGCATTCAAAGTAATATTTTTCACTTTGGTTCCAGGAGTTTTCATAACGGAAAAATTCTAAACCCCCAGTGTACATATATATAATATATTTATATATACCTGCAGCTTACGTACCATATACGTCTCGTGCAGATGGATCCTACGGGGAAAATTATTCTTTTTATCCGACACAGACGTACTATATTTATATAATATAATATAATATGTTACCGTATATTATATGTCTTTTGAATCACATACTCAATCAGTATTTTATTCCTCCGGTATACCGTGCAATGACAGATTCATTATCAATTTAAATAATATAATATATGATTTTATTTGAATAATAAAGTACATATTCAGCTCTATGGATAATAATAATATTAGTTGATAAAAAAAATATGTGTATATTATATTTTTAAAAAAATTAAAAAGACTTAAGAAACATGTAATAAAAAAATTTAATCAAACCATGGAGATTACATTTTTTTCTAAACCGATATGTGGATTAAAAATAAAAATAAATAATTATGTATAAAAATTATTTTGTGATGACTACACATCATTCTAAAATGAATTTTATGTAATTCATGTAAGATATTATCTTGGTTCTTGAAAACAATTTTTATGAAAATAATCATAACTATTAATTATATAGGTACTTAATAATATGTAAATTTTTTAAATATTATAAATTTTTATTATTAGATACTAGATAGGTGTATTACTTTATAATGATTATAAATATAATAATAATATAATTATAATTATAATTATTATTATTCGATTCTTATAAGTACTATAATATAAATAAAATAACTTCAAATAATTAGCTTGTAACTTGTAAGTTCATTCCACATTCATAGTGAATGAATTTTAATTTAACTAATTACATATAGAATATTAAATTAATATATTTTATGCAATTTTAATATGACATTTTGTAAAAATAATGTACATTATTTTAGAGTTAGGTAGTTAAATAATTAAACTTACATTTTTTTACATGCAGTAGGTAATACTAAACACCACCGTGCTGATAGGGTATTTTGGTTCAATATTTCTCCCCCTAAAATTGTTTTTGAGGAATTTCATTGACATTTAATTTTAATTTTTGATTATAGAACTACCTACCCAATATCTCCACTTCATACCCTAGCAAGAAAATTTTTAATACTTGTTGCTTACAACCAATTTCGGTTTAGTCATAAAATGTCTTCAAAACTACGATTTCCTACTTACTTATACGAACTAAAAGTGATATACTAAGTATAAATTTGAAGACAATGTTTTTATTTATAATACTATACCTAGCTATAGAAAGTTTATGAACAAATAAATAAATTTAAAAAATGTATAACAACCATACGACCCTATTACATTATAATTATCGAAAACCGATTTCTACAAAATATGTTCAATGCAGAATTATTTGTTAATCTTATAAGATGATAATTAATAAAAAAAAGCTTCTTCGTTTGTTATAAATTTTAGTTCCACCGCTAACAGTAACATTCTCTGCCATGGATGAAGTTTTGGTGGCTGACCGAAGATACGACGTCCAGTGCCATTCTGCTGGATCCAGACCACCAGCGTCCATTACTTGGTATAGAAATGATAAGAAGCTACCGAAAATGAAGGTAAGTTATACGTTTTATTAAGATCAACTACTTGTCAGTTAAATTGTTTTTATAAATAAATTATTATGCCATAATTAAACTCGATAACCAAATTATACTTTTATCTGGAATTAATATAAACAACTTATAATTATAAGTTATTGTGCACACTAATTCTATATTTGGTAAGAATAATATAATAATTATATTATTCTTACTATTTTACAATTATTGTAAAATAGTAGACGTCAGGATGATATTTCATACTGCAATTATTTTATAATTAATATTAAATTATAAATCTGAAAAATGAAAATGTAATATCTTTCACTCAGCTGAATGATATAAATATTAAGCTAAACAAACTTATATTAATTGTACCTATCCAAATGTATACACGAACAAATAAAAAAAGGTAATTTAAAAATTTCCCCGTGTTAATAGTTAATTTCACGTGTATTTTACGTACATTTCAAGTTGAATTGATTTGAACTTATATAATTTATTATATATATATTTTTTTTAAATTAATCTCTTCACATAATAATGCTACAACCAAAAACTAAAATGTCAATTATAGACTATAATTAATATATAAAATAATATATACTTAATTACCTACATTTATTTGAACCATATAGTGATACACACAGTCAAATATAATCCTATTTTAAATGAAATTTCATGTAATGGATACATAATTATACTAAATATAAATTCAAGAACAATAATATACCTTATTAATATTTAGTAAAATAATTAATATCATGTCATAATATTGTGTTAGCCAATATAAACCTAACATTACCTAACCATCTATATCATAATATGACCTACAACATGCTGGTATTTATTTGCGTATAATATGTATAATACAAGTCATTTAAATAGCCTCGCAGGCTTAAAGGTATTAATTATTATCAACCATTATTTTTTCATTTGAACAATAACGTTAAGTAATCATAACGAGAATTAGTATAACATTGATTCACTTTTAATTATTTCAATTGGCTGTACCTGTAGATACCTGTATTGGATACGGGTAACAATGAAACGCAGACATTATAATAGTAGGTATACCTAGTATAGTAAGTTATGCAATGTATGAGTATAATATTAATAAATAAATAATCTAATATAACATGGAATATTGTAATGAAGCGTAATGCTCTGTATTAGATTTTAAAGTTTGAATACTCAAATTACACAAAAATCTTCCGGTGCTTCTTATTTAGGTTAAATACTATAGACCAGGGGTCTAATAAATCCCGAATAAATCAAGCCCGTGGAGTGGAAATAATTGAACCACCAAGAGTATTTTTTTTAATGCTGGTTTTCGCACATAATAGATATTTCAATATTTAATTTATTTTAGATTCTGAGCGAAGAGATGACTGTATTTATTTTACAATGATGTGTGTTTTTTATTTTTTACGTATGCGCACACGATAAGTAGTTGAAATAATGGTTCAATTTTAAACGTCAGTATCTAGTTCAATGGGAAAGTGAATCTAGTTGGTGCATTGCAGTCAATTCCCAGTAATTTTCAAAAGCACAACAAAAAAAATTAAGAACAACCGGAAACTTTTACGTTAAATCGGTTTTCGACAAAATTGAATTTTGGTTTTTGGAGTAACTCTAAAACAAATTACCGTATATACATGATATTTTCACATTCTTGCTTTTACAAGCATTTTCTATACACGATCAATTTTTTGAATATTTGGATTTTTTTTTAACTGTTAACGAACATTTTCAGTTTTCAATTTTCTGTAGTTTTTTTATCTATGTATGTCAAAAAATGTTATTAGTTGGGTAAAAAAGCTTGACAATTTAATACAAGGCTCTATTAATATATTGTTACAATGACATTTGAAAAATATTAAAATCCATAATCACAATTTTATTTTTTAGCATTTTAAGTTCAAATATTAACAAAATGCAAAATCACAAAAATGTGCAAATTATTTTAAGTTAGAAACTCATAAAAATTTTTCTTTTTAAATCTAAGATTTGAAAATTTAATACAAGATTCTTCATAATTTTGTTTACCTTTATTAAAAAAAAAAGTGTCGAAATGAAAGTTAAATTAAATTTATAAGCGTCGGAAGTTCATATTTTTACATTGAATATTCACTCGATTTCTCATGTAGCGATTTTCTTATTTTGTTATAATTAAAAAACGAATAACTGTAGATACATGAAATTTGACTGGA
Source organism: Acyrthosiphon pisum (assembly GCF_005508785.2). Lineage (NCBI taxonomy): Eukaryota > Metazoa > Arthropoda > Insecta > Hemiptera > Aphididae > Acyrthosiphon > Acyrthosiphon pisum. The sequence goes on from NC_042495.1 coordinate 53,615,761, forward strand.
TGATTATGTTCTCATCTTCTATACACCATACAATTTTGAAAATATTTTGACTCTTTTTGAGCTGTTCACGGACAATTTTAAATTAAAATTTTTTTTTAGTTTTTTTTTATTATTAATATCAATAAAATTGTATTTGTTGGGCCAAAAAGCGTGAAAATTGAATACACGACTCCAGATATATTGTTACTTTAGCAGTTGGAAAATATTAAAAATAATAGGCACAATGTTTTTTATAAGCATTTAAAGCTCGAATTCAGACCGTTCAAAATCGCTGACGCCATACTAGGCGATCTTCCTAGAAAACTCAATAGAAGCAAGAAAATGCTGCAGTGACTTAAATCTTCAATAACCCGTCATTCGGCAACAGAAATCTAGATTAATCATTTCATGAGATTATGTAATGTATGTCCACTAAAAAATTTCGTTTGAACTATTTTCTGCTAAAAATTGTCGCATTAGCATTTAAATATAAATATACAAACGGTAAATTGAATTTATCATTTAGAAGCAGTTATAATATAATAATATAGTGTGATATACTTAACATAAAAATATCAGCCATTCAATGGCAAAATTTATTAATTGATCAGTCTTGATTTTTATTCGCCGAACAACGGGTCAGTTAAGATTTACATCACTGCACCACTTTATGTTAAGGAATTCTTTTATTAAGTATTCTGGATGTGGCAATGGTTTTTTTAGCCGGAAATAGTTCGTATGGCATAATTTTGTTATTGGACATTTTTTTGAACGTAAATTGAATTGATAGTATACGACAATTTGTTCACGTGTATAATTTATTTCTCGCCAAAAATTGTTTTTTCGTGTATATTATATTTTGATACCGATATAATAGTACCGATACATATTTTATTATATCATTCGCGATTCGTATACTTTCATGCGAACAAATTTACGCTAGAAAAACATGTCATGCGAACTATTTTCGTCTAAAAATTTACGTATTACCATGTTAAAATACAGGGAAAAAAATATAAAAAATTGTCATTGATTCGCTTTATTTCAAAATCATTTAGTTTTATTTTATTCTAATAAATTATTTTTCTTTAAATTCTCAAGTTAATTAAACTAACTTTAAACAGCAAATTGCATATAATGATATATTTAACTTTTTGTTTTATACGATTTAATAAGACGAACAACTGTATCAATAATTGTAACTTTGCCTTTCATATTACATAGATTTTATAAAGTTATAGGTATGAGGAGGTACGGAAAATTAACTTAAATTCAAAAATAATAATGATGGAAGTTAATATTTTGTTTTTCTTAACAAATTATGTATTCTTATGCAACTTGATGAAAATAAACTTATTTGTCCGAAAACAGATATTTGATATTATTTCAACATCTTAAATTTCATACTTATAGTCGAATACAATAGTCAATAAAATACGTATTTTAATGTTGGTAATTTATTAAAGTAAGTAAGGTAAGTAAAAAAAGGACACAAATTGTTTCATTTTGATTACCATAAGTGTAATATTTCCGTTCGATCCCGAAGTCGATGCATAAAAATATTTTAATGTTTTTCATTCCAAAGTCGACTGTAAATATTGTATTTTTTTTATCCTATTCTACAACATTATGGACTATACAATTGTCGTTTGTCACGACATCATCGAGATTAAGACAGTAAGTACTAATCCAGGTTACTGATCACCGTTACTTTGTCTATGTGTTTCATTCCTACCGCCGTCGGAAGACTTTGTCTAATATTACTACGTGAAAACGTCTACGATCACGCAAGTCGATTTAGTCCTTGTTATAACAACGGATGGACATAATAGCTTGTAAAACAAAAAAATATTTTATTCGACACAAGTACCTAAAATAATTACCAGTGTTCACTTTTGATCCGCAATAAATATTGAAATATATAAGCTGTTGAGGGTCCTCGCGGGTGGTCAGATGATCATATCAGGGCGATATCGAGTAGTGTGTCAGATATTATACTACAACAGACAATATATTATATAGGGAGACAATACAATTTTGCCACGGGTGGGTTGATAGTGGATCGGAGGACTTACGTAGAGTCTTATATACGGAAAGTCCCGGGATTCCGGTGGCGGTGGCCGCCGCGAGGGTGCGCAAAACAAACCCCGGAAGATAATTCACTCAGAATTCCGGTGGGAAACAACGAGACCCGGACGGGGTAATCGGATAAACATTAACCTAGTGAGAACGCCAGTCGACCAGCCCGCAGGGGGAGAGGAGGAGGGTTATTGATCCCTCGGAAAATGTTAGTTTCCCGGTCGTGTCGGGGATAAAGTGCCGCCAAAAGGGTCGTCTCGTAACGAGCCACCTTAAAACATCAACGGAATTATTATATACTTTTGAGACTTAAGGGATTCTTTCACCCGCGCGTCATCCGCCCACAAACCCGAATTAAACCGATATAGATGAAAGTAGTTAGTTTATTATTTTTGTTTACTCGCTAATAAATAATAAATAGCTGTCATCAGTTTGACGAATTTTCGAAAATTGGTTGGATTTATATCGATCTCTACAAAATATATTATTACATATTCGTGTCACTCGGTGGTACGATGGTACATGGCTTCTCCATAGTGCGTAATTTAAAAATTTACTAACGAAAATTTTTATTTGCCACTGTGCATCTAAATAACTAATCTGCTGTGTACCGTATGAGCTATATAATATACTATTGTAAAAGAAATCGTACGTAAAGACAAAACTATATTTACTGCTACATTGAGTAACAGTGAAGTCCTGTGTGTCACGTATACGCATATATACGCATATATACTATTAATCTCAATAAATTAGTTGAAAACAAAATATATATTGTAGTACGTACAAAAATATAAATCATAATAGATTTGTCAATGGATAAAATAAGTGGTTAAAATAAAGTTTGCGAGGAGACATTATAATAGTATTTTATAAGAAGATGTCAAACTCATTAGAATACTACTATTACGATTTACCAAGTGATTAAATTAATTTTGGTTTAACATTTATCAAACACTCAAACCTATAAACGTGTACGTCTTAATATGTTTGTTTCCATATCAGTTACGCATTCCCTCGAACGAGGGTTTGATCGTGCTGTTGGCCGAACGAGGGAACATAATATACGAAACAACATAATATTCTACAGCCGTGCCGAGAACATTTTTTTTGGCTATTTGAATATTTTATTAAGTTATGTTCCACAATTAATGTTAGCGATATTATTTTAACCTTGTCTCTTCTATTGACTCGTGTTATTATAAAATACAAGTATAAATACATCAATAACACTTAAATCATATTCTGTTATCCTTATTGTAAGTCACGTTGTAAGGGATTACCATTATGCGAAGTCTAAGTAAGCTTAATATTCTACACGTACACAAATGTTTTCCTCAATAAGTATATCTGCTTAAACAGAATAATAATACACATCTTGCACGAGTAGATAAGACATATATTTACGAAGTTTAAATAATGTCATACAGAGGTGGCCTGAAGTTATTTCATACCTGAGGACCACCCACTAAATTTACTGGGGCTCCCTTATGTGTTGTTATACTTCAAATAAATTGTTATGTACCTATTATAAGCAAATTATTTTGAACTTGAAAGTTTTAAGTTCGAAGTTTGTTTGTACTGCATTTTAATTTAATTAGATTTAATTTATCCCAACCTAAACAGCTAAACAGTATAACAACCTGATTTTATGAAAATAGCATACTAGTTCAGTGTGGTGGTGTGCTCAAGGGGGAGGGGG